>NW_015173238.1:62526-86198 GCF_001447785.1 Gekko japonicus | reverse complement strand
AACTCTATGGTTTTCCCTCGGATGGTCGTGGCCCCGCCCCCAGCGTACCCAGCGTGGTCGTGTCACTTCCTGGTGACGTGGATGCGGCACGCGTGCTCTGGGATTGACCAGGGAGTCCCCTGCTTCAGAACGAGGTAAGACTTGGCAACTCTAAATGCTGGAGATGGATGCGAATACAAAACCAGAGTTCTTAATGCAGTTAATGCTCTTCACGTATTGGGCGAGTCCTCCCCCTTCCACTCTTTTTACAATCTTCAGATTTCTAGTGCTATGAGAAAAAATGGGGCCAAAGTGAATTTAAGAGGCAGCGAATGCTTGTCAATGTATTGTTTTATTTATTGAATTGATTTATCCCTGGCCTTTCTCCCAGATGGGGACCCAAAGCGGTTCACATCACTCTCCTCTCCCTGCCGTTTTGTCCTCACAACAACCCTGTGAGGTAGGTTAGGGTTAGAGTGTGCACCTGGCCCAAGTTCTCCCCGCCAGCTTCCATGGCAGAGTGGGGATTCGAACCCAGGTTTCCCAGATACTAGTCCGGCCCTCTAACCATTACACCACACTAGTACAGGCGGTTTGTGGAAATGCTAAATATGGGCTGACAGGGAGGATTAATGGGTATCCTGGGTCTTGACACAGGACTGTCTATTTTGGGAGCAGCCCCGTGTCGATTGAAGGGGAGACTGTCCAGGACACAGAGAATCATATGGATAAACAAAGGGAACTGCTATGTCATCATTAAAGGATTTGCCTGTAAGGTAAAAATATAATTCTGAAAGCCACTAGACCAAGGAAAAGTTGAGAGCCTCTGCTTCTTTTCTAGGCGCTGTACGCTGCAGGAGAGAATAAACTCGGGACAGACGAGTCCAAGTTCAACGCGATTCTCTGTGCCAGAAGCAGGGCTCACCTAAGAGCAGGTAACGTGGCCTGTGCTGACGTCTAGCATGGCAAGCAGCTAAAAAGTCAATTATTTATACACACACCCTGGCCTGCAGTGTAGGGGAAAGTGTTGCATGCTGCTAATTTTTCTGCCTTCTAAAATACACAATGATGATAAGCCAGCAGGTGGGGGTGATGACTACTATAGTCAATAAAGCGAGCACTTAGGCAGGAAAACTCTGTTAAAGGAAACCAGTTTCTTGACACAGAGCTCAAAGGGATCCTAGAGGTCACCTACTCCAACCCCCTTGCTCAGTACGGGAATTAGTCAACTGCAGCACCCCACTCTGCCTAAAGGAACACACACTTTTTTAAAACAAGCATTTACAGGGGACATTTTTGTGGGGCTGTGCCTTTAAGAAAGGGGGCGGAGCCCTCAAAAGCCCCACTGTAGCTACGGGCCTGTTCACCATCTTCTTTTTCGATGGCAAGTAGTATTTTGGACTTTGGCAGTACCAAGTGGGCTTGCCTGCTGTGGTTTGAAGGGTACTTTGGTGCCTTTCAGCTCCTTGCTGGTTTTGCTAGAGGGCCACTTTGAGGGGACAGCGGTCCAGGCCCCGTCATCCTAAGCGCCTTACTAGTCGAGGCCGTTGCCACATCTGCTCTTACCTCTTGGTGTGCAAACCAAAAAAAACACAGTGCAGTATACTATTAATATGTATTCAAATATGTATTGAGTGCACTCAATATACTCAATGGTGCTGGAGAAGACTCTTGAGAGTCCCTTGGACTGCAAGAAGATCAAATCAGTCAATCCTAAAAGAAATCAACCCTGACTGTTCCCTGGAAGGCCAGATAATGAAACTGAAGCTCAAATACTTTGGCCACCCAATGAGAAGGGACCACTCACTGGAGGAGAAGACCCTGATGCTGGGAAAGACTGAAGGTCAAAGAAGATGGGGACGGCAAAGGATGAGCTGGTTAGACAGTGTCACAGATGCAACGAACATGAAGTTGAGCAAACCTCACAGGACGGCGGAAGACAGGAAGGCCTGGCGTGATCTGGTCCATGGGGTCACGAAGAGTCGGACTCGACTGTGCGACTGAACAACAACTACAACTCAATATACAAAATATACAAAACCTTATTGGTGATTTATATCTCGTATAACATGAATACAAATCAGAAGATTTCACATATACAGTTCCAAATGCTGCATAGCGTAACCACATTCACATTAAGGCTGCAGTCACGCACACAAAATAGTCCACTTTCAGTATACGTTCCAACTGGATTTTGCCAGTTCACACAGTCAAAGTCCAGTTGGAAAGTGCAGCACTGAAAGTGGATTATTTAGCGTGTGTGACCGCAGCCTACAGCACCAATGCATACAGTGGGAAGCATTCCCAAGATTTAACACAGAGAGCACTTCAATCTTTCTGTGTTATACCGAATCCTGATCCCTACTTAAAGTACCGTCACCAGGAGAACTTTGACATGGGCCTCTTCTCCTGTCCCAACATTGTCGCCATGCGGGAAGCTGTCCTCTCCCCAGTGTCTGTCTCTAGGCAGACGATCAAGGTTTAGGGTCCTACAATGCCAAGACCACAGACAGACAGACCTGACATCTTCCAAGAGAAGGGATTTCCTACTTTTAAAATTGATGCATATTAGCACCTCAGTATGAAAAGTGATTACTCTCCCCCCCCCTTCATAGTTTTCAACGAATACCAGCGAATGTGTAACCGTGACATCGAGAAGAGCATAGCCAGAGAAATGTCTGGAGACCTTGAACACGGGATGCTGGCAGTAGGTGAGTGTGCCTCTCGAGGGTAAAGAGGACAGAAATCTTTTTAAAAAGTATTGTGGTAGTGTTAGTTAGAAAGGGGTGCCACTGCCCTGAAGATGCGTGTATCAGTTGAAATGCACTTCGACAAAATGGTTTTGCTGCATTCCAGGGAAAAGCTGCTTGTGGTGAGCGCCGACTGGCTAGCAGTTGTGGCGTTACCAACCTAAGAAAAGTGTTTAAACTGTTTGCAAATCTCTCTTACACTCTCTCTCTTTGGGTAATGTGAAAGATAAATAAGCATATAAACACAGATAATATCATTTTAATATCTTTGGGGAGGTTAGCAGTACGGGGGGGGGGCAAGATGGAAAGCAGATCCAGCATTTGGCTTGTATATGAGCAAAAGGAAAGTCATAAATCACATGCGATGACGATTACCTTGGCCTCCACCCAGATCTTGCCTTAATGAGAGGAATGCAAGTCTTTTCGTTCATTCCTGTCTTTTTGTAGAGAGAAATATATTTCCTGTTGTGTGTCCTCTGAACTGGGGTGAGCGTTGGGAGGTACATTTGCAACTGCAAAGATCCTCTCTAATGATGTAGATTAAATAATTTCCTGGACGAAAGAGCCACCTGTCCTGTCCCAAGCACTCAGGTATCAAGTTGCGGATCCAAAATTTGCAATGGAAAATGCATCAAGTATCAGCGTCTGCAAATTGACCTTCCCTTGATATCTTTTTTTAAAAAATGAAAATTAAAATAATTTATGGAGGCCGTTGTGTTCCACAAGTTAGACAAGCCAGAGTAACTCAAGAAGCTGACCTGTCAAGTAAGGAAATCCTCAGTTCAGGCCTCACTTTAGACATGCTCAGAAGCTAGCCTTGGGCAAGCTATTAGCCCGAGCCGTCCACCAGTCACGTGATGCTAGTCCTACTGGCCTATCTTACAGGGCTGTTGTAAGGATCGCTGAGATGTGCGTATGTGAAGTGTCTTGAAATGTACTATGTCGGTACTAAATGCTGATTGCCCTTAAAAAGTACTTTTACCCCCTTTGCACTCTGCCTGCCAAACCTAACTGAAACTATATGTGTTTCTTTTTTGCTTCGTTAAAGCTTTCAGGACTGTGTGAATGGTAATCTTGTATTACGCTGCTGCAGCGTGAGTGGCTGTTGCTCATTGCCGTGCGTTATCTGGTTATGCTGTGAAATGTGGATCATGTCCATCAACATGTGCAATCTTTAGCATTGCTGTCAAAAACGACGACATTCCTTTCATTTGGTGGCCATAAACCTTTGCATCAATTAGTTCCACCTCCATAAAACATTAACAGGAAAGGAGACATGGGTTGATATTTGTTTGGATTGCATGCCTCTGTGTGTACCGTAGAAAAGATGGACTTCTGTCTTTATTTTGGAGTGTTGGTTGATGCGTTTTTTCTGGTTTCGTTTGCTGACAGATCTCAACTCTCAGGCAATTTAAAGAAAAACAGATTTAGGCAAAAGCATGATATGCATTTTAAGGGGCCTCTTCTGCACTAAAGTTGTTTGAAAAATAAATTGTGAGTTCATTTTATCTTTGAGTTAGTCTGAAGATGGACAATAGCTTTTCCAGGCAGGTGGGGGCTCTGTCATTTGCTTAAAGAAACTGAAGTTAGCATGAGAAGATGGTTGGTGTCAGTCACGAGAACAGTCAGTCCTTTATCATTAAAGGTTTTGGAACATTAAAACCTTGTAGGTTTTGGAACATTAAAACCTTCAAAACCTGTATGACCAGTGGAACAGGACACCGTGAGTGTGCCCATGATTTTGCTAAGAAACTGTACCCCCCCACACACACACCTTTCTGCAAAAATGAACTATACCAAAAAAAAAGTACGCACATAACAGCAGGCAACTGATACATTGGTTCCCTCCAATCAGTTTAAGAAAGAGGGATGTTTTAAGAAGTTTACAGGAAGGTCATCAAAGAGAGCGGTTGTCATATTTCTGCAGGGGAGGGAATTCCATAAACTGGGGACCGCTGTCGTAAAAACTGAAGTCCATATCCACCAGCAGCTCTGTTAAAAATGATTGTCTGCCTCCAGCCTCTGTCATATAAGATGTGGGGGAAAGCGCTAGATTTTTGTACTGAAACCTTCAAATTCCTCAGGTGGTAGCAATGTAGGCACATGGTGTGAGTGTGCATGGTACTGCATTTGCACAGCTTGAGGACGGAGTTGGGAAACGGGGGTCGGGTTCATTGATGAGACAGAAATCCCACGTTCCCAACAAAGGCCAGATATTTGGAGCTGGACTTCTAGTTTTGCTGTAGTATTTTTCACGTGGCCAGTAGAAGGATGCTAGGTTTGGGTTTTTTCAAATGACACTCACCAGTTCATTTTCTGTACTGCAAACCTGAATTTTGTGCATTGGTCAGAATGTAACCAGACACTTGGGTTTCCTGAACCTAGCTGTCAGTGCCCCCATCATCTCAATTTCTTTTGCAGTCAAGTGCCTGAAGAACACGCCCGCTTTCTTTGCAGAGAGGCTGAATAAGGCCATGAAAGTAAGTCACGTTTGGGATTGCATCAGCGTTTGGATTAATCTGCTCTGACACCCATGTAGGGCCACACTGTATGATTCCTGGCACCCAACAAAGGTTTTCAGAAAGTGGGCGGGGCCGGGTGAGGCTTTTGCCCAGCTAAGCTTCTGATTGGCCATTGGAGATTTGATGGGCTGTGCAGATTTTTTAAAACGTTGCTGTGGCAGCAGCTGCCTCCACAGCACAAGCATCTTTGCTGTGTGACTGAAGGGCAGCTGTGGCAGCCATTTTGTGGCTGGCTCCGCCTCCTGCAGCAGCCATTTTGTGGTTGCGCCCACCATACTAGATCAGAATCCTGAAGGCACCCGCAGGCTCTAAAAGGTGGGGGACCCCAGCAGAGGGTTACTTCTTCACGATTTTGTTAATTTTGTGGGTCTGTTGGGAAACTGGCCTGAAAGAGGACTGTAGACTTGGGGGCCCAACTGCAGCGCTGCTATAAACTGGGGGGGGAGGGTTAAGCTTGCAACACCACCCTGGGAGAGGGTGACTGAGAGTGAGGAAGCAGCAGGGGGTGGGGACGACTATATCCCTCTCCCTGCCCACAATTCCCCCACTCCGACTCCTGCCAACCTAGCAATTCGAAAGCAAGAAATTGCAAGTAGATAAATAGGTACCACTTTGGTGGAAAGGTAACAGCGTTCCGTGCGCCTTGGTGTTTAGTCATGCCGGCCACATGACCACGGAAACGTCTTCGGACAGCGCTGGCTCTTCGGCTTTGAAACGGAGATGCGCACAACAACCCTAGAGTCGGATTCGACTGGCTTTCGAGCAAGGGAACCTTTACCTTTACCTAACTCTCCTCCACTAAGTTTCCAACAGTATTTTTAGCCTCCCCGGACGAAAAAGCTGGTACGGTGGGCGGGGACTTGGAGAGAATAGGGGTTAAATGTGCCTTATCCTGCCTCTTTCCCGTTCTCAGTCACGCCCTCCCTCCTGGAGCAGTTTTTCATGCTAAAAAAGGACCGGGGGAGGCTGCCGGGCTCAAGTTGCACACATTTGCATGTATTTTGTAGCTTAGCTAGGCTTGCCAACTCCAGGTTGGGAAGTACCTGGAGGTTTTGGGGGAGAGGAGGAGGAAACTCAGCTTTGTATAGTGCCAGAGGAGTCCACCCTCCAAGACAGCCATCTTCTCCAGGGGAACTAATCTCTGTCGCCTGGAGAGTAGCTGTAACCCCAGGAGGTCGCCAGGCCCCACCTGGAAGCTGGCAGCCCTAACTTTAGCCCTTGATCCATCCACAGGAATTCTTGAGGTTAGCATTTGAACACAGGATGCTCCCCTATAAAGCCCTACATGGTTTGGGAGCAGGGTTCCTGAAGGACCGTCTTCTCCCAGATGTTTCTGCCCAGGAATTAGGATTCGCAGGGAGACGTCCTCCAGACTGTCCCACCGATCAAAGAAGCTCATTTGGCGGACACACGAGACGGGGCCTTTTCAGTGGCAGCCCCACGATTATTGAACAAACTCCCTAAGGAGATGTGCCTGTCCCCCTTCAATCTTTAGGAGGACAGTTTTGTTTAGGACTGCATTTGACTAAGTCTACCAGCAGTCCTGAACTGTGATTTTAGATTTTAATTTTTACATTTCCACGTATTTTGTTTCATCTGTTTCGCATCTGTGCTGTAAGCCCCCTTTGAGCTCTACCTGGAAGAAAGGTGGCTAATTGTTTAAAACAAATAACATTGTACGGAGTCTGTCGAGGGCAGTGAGCCTTGAGGTTAGCATTTGAGCATAGGATGCTCCCCTATAAAGCCCTACATGGCTTGGGACCAGGGTTCCTGAAGGACCGTCTTCTCCCAGATGTTTCTGCCCAGGAATTAGGATTCGCAGGGAGACACCCTCCGGAGTGTCCCACCAATCAAAGAAGCTCATTTGGCGGACACATGAGACAGGGCCTTTTCAGTGGCAGCCCCACGATTATCGAACTCCCTAAGGAGATGTGCCCAGTTTCAATCTTTAGGGAGGACAGTTTTGTTTAGGACTGCATTGGATTAGGTCTACCAGCAGTCCTGAACTGTGATTTTAGATTTTAGTTTTTATGTTTCCACGTATTTTGTTTTACCTGTTTCGCATCTGTGTTGTAAGCCCCCTTTGAGCTCTACATGGGAGAAAGGTGGCTAATTGTTTAAAACAAATGACATTGTACGGAGTCTGTCGAGGGCAGTGTTGTTGACACTGACCGGCAGCAGCCTCGCAGGGTCTCAGGTTAAGAGCGCCTGCCGTCTGGTGCCTTTTAAATGGAGATGCCGGGGACTTGAACCCGGGTCCTTTGGCATGCCGAGCAGGTGCTCTGCCACTCAGCCACGTCCCCTAGTCACGATGGCAGGGAACTTCGCACGCTCAGTAGCAGTCCCCTAACCACGCACCTGACCGGAACGGAACGAAACGATTGTCGCTCGTTTGGGGTGGGGGGTCGGTACAGATTTGACCCTCCAGAGACCCTCCGTGTGTTCTTTGCAGGGGGCAGGGACCAAAGACAGAACTCTCATCCGGATCATGGTGTCGCGCAGCGAGGTTGACCTGCTGGACATCCGGCAGGAATACAAGCGGATGTACGGCAAATCTCTGTACACAGACATTACGGTAAGAGGACAGGGTTTGTTCCCACCCATCCCTCCTTTTTTGACTGCCCGCTCCAGGGCAGAGAGGAACTAGAAATGTGTGTTTATTTATTCACTTCCTTTATACCCCACTTCCTTCATTCACTTCCTTTATACCCCACCTTTCTTCCAAATGGGGGGTGTTTCCGAAGGAAGGAAAGGAAGATGCCTTTGCTTGCTGGGGGAACCCCTTGCATCTGGGAGACCTTTTGCACGCCAAGCAGAGGCTCTTCCATGGAGCCACAGCCCCCTCGACCAAGGGTTCCGCCGAAGGCACCCTGGTAACCGACTGCCACCACTCAGGGACCTCCTGAGAACATCTAGACTGACATGCTGGGACGGTATCCTTCTAGCTCAGTGCTAGACTAATAATGAAGCAACCCTGGAAAACTCCTTTGCAACAAACTATGTCGCATCCATGCAATCTGACATGTAGAGGAGAGGTTAGGAGAAATATGCCAGAGAAATAGATTGGACCAAAGGAAGCAAAAAATTAAGTATCTGAAAAAGGGAGCAGTGACTCACGGAAGATCCTCCCCTGCTGAAAATCTGTTAGTCTCTAAGGATACCCCGATCTCGTCAGATCTCAGAAGCTAAGCAGGGCCGGCCTTGGCTTGTATTTGTAAGGGCGACCTCCGAGGAATTCCAGGGCCGTGACACACAAGCCGGAAATGGCAAACCACCTCTGAAATGTCTCTTGCCTTAAAAAAAAAACAAGTCTAGCTCACCACCTAGTGGTGTATAATGGTAAAAGAGCTAGGACTTCCGGCTGCCAGACAATCTTAAGATCTCCTGGCTATATGACACGCAATGCCATACGATAATAACAAAAATAACTGCTACCAGAAAAAGTCTCCATAAAAAGGTTTATTATAAAAGAGGGAAGAAAGAGGTGGTTGGATTCAAAAAGGGGTGGGAAAAAGGGCAAAGGAGATTACAGGGGAAAGGGCGTGCACACAATAACTATAGAACTGGGGAAATGCTCACCTGCCTTACAGTTATGTGAGGACTACTGTGATCGTGTATGTGAAGCACTTTGAGGTGTGTAAGCAAGGCTATGGAAGATGTGTTGCAGTTCATCAGTGGGCATGATACAGAGGTTTATAACATTATGGATGAGTTGGAGAGAGTCGCTAAAGAAAACGTCTTCTCCCTCCCCCAAAACACTCGAACTTGAGGGCGTCCACTGAAACCAATGGGCAGTAGGTTCAGGACAGACAAAAGGAGATACTTCTTTATACAGTGAGTGATTAAAATGGGGAATTTGCAGCCAGAGGATGTGGTGAGGGCCACCGGCATAAACAGCTTTAAAAGGGGATTAGATGGATTCATTGGGGAAATGTCTATCCCACTTCTGTTGTGAAAGCAGATGGGTTGGAGCATCTCAGTTTTCCTAACAATTTTTTTTTCTGTTTTGGTTTCTGTTGCCAGAGTGACACTTCAGGAGACTACCGGAAAATCCTCCTCAAACTGTGTGGCGGAAACGATTAAGTGGAACGTCCTAGATTTTTGTTTTCCACTTGTTCAAAAACATCAGCAGTTGCAACGCCAACTTTCCAGAGGATTCTTTATATGCCGTGCCACGTTTGATGATATTACCCCCAATATAGTCTGTTCTTTAAAAAGAGTATCATACATACATGTGCAAAAATTCCTGCTATAGTAGAGGCTGCACTGGATAGTTTAGGTCGTAAATATGTTTTTTGCACCCTTTGGGGAAGAAAACTTAATTTTTTTTTGTCTGCATGAAAGACAATCTTCTTGTGTTGCATGAAAACTTCAATTTTTTTGTGTCGTGTGTGTGAGCAAAAAAAAAAAAGACATGTAACAGTGTTCTAAAAAGTATAGTAGATTGGCGTGTCTGTGTGGTGGATGAAAGAAGCTTTACGTTTATATACTGTCTGTAGCCTGAATTCAAAATGCTGGTTCTAAAGAGTGAATGGGGTGGATTCTCTCATGATGTTCATTTCTTGCCCAACGACCAATGGAGACCTGGCTGGAATCTCTATCTCTTGTACAGCTTTATGTCGTGGGCCAAGCGATAAGTGAATTGAGCAGCTGACGCCATAACCCTGCACTCTGTCCCCAGACTAAATTGGGGACCGGGGTAGACCGTAGGGGACTGCAACCCGGCCAGATTGGTGTAGTGGTGAAGTGCATGGACTCTAATCTGGGAGGACCGGGTTTGATTCCCCACTCCTCCACTTGCACCTGGCTGGATGACCTTGGGCAAGCCGTAGTTCTAATAACAGCTGTTCTTGAAAAAGAGCAGTTTCTGTCAAGAGCTCTCTCAGCCCCGCCTACCTCTCAGGGTGTCTGTTGTGGGGAGGTGAAGGGAAAGTAGTTTGTAAGCCACTCTCCCTTGGTAATGAAAGGCGGGGTATAAATCCAATCTCTTCTTCTCTTCTTCTTCTTACTCGTTCCTTCTTCGAAAAAGGAAGGTGGACTTTTTCTCTGCCTCTTCCCGAGCAGTGCACAAACAAGACCCCCACCGTTTGCTTTTCTGTTAGGATGTTAACCACCAAAGCTTTAGCACTGTGTGGTCTTTGCACAGACGACACTTTTCCACATGGTGGATTTCGTGAGTGTTTCAGCAAAAGGGAGGGCAGGATCGAGTCTAGCTCTTTATAAAGTCCTGGTTAATTATGGTAGGAGAGAGTTCCCCAAGGGGTTCAGTTTTTCATGTTAAAACCAGTGCTTCTTAACAGCCCTGGCCTGGATATCCCAGGCAAGCCCAATCTCCTTCGATCTTGGAAGCTCGGCAGGGTCGGCCCTGGTTAGTCCTCGGATGGGAGACCACCAAGGAAGGCCAGGGTCGCTCTGCAGAGGCAGGCAACGGCAAACCGCCTCTGTGCATCTCTTGCCTGGAAAACCCAAAGAGGGGTTGTCCTAAGTTGGCTGTAACTTGATGGCAAAAAAAACCCCACCCTCTTTCAGTCTGTCATAGAAGAAACAAACCTGAGTCTTATTCCATTTGTTGGGGTTGCGTAAATTTTAGCAAGCCAGAGGCTGCTTTGTGGTCAAAGGCATGAACTGTTCAGCCCCCCCCCCCGGTGGGTCAAGGCACAGGGACATCACCGAGGCCCTGGACTGAAGCTGGGATTTATACGCGGACTTAAAGCTGTCAGACTTCCGCTCGAGAGAAGCAGGGTGTCGCTGGTTCGCGACAAAAGCCCTCGTCCTGCTGTGGAGCTTCTCCATGTGGTTTGCCGGGCTTTCGGCAGCTGAAGGGGGCTCGGGCTAAGGTTCCCCCCCTCCATTTTTGTTTGTTTTTTTCCAAGCTGGGAACTGACGTTGCCGACTTTGAAACAGCCACCTTGTCTGCCAGTCTGTTTCCGAGTTCGAGCCAAGGTGCTGGTGATGCTCTTTACTAGGGGAAAGGGACCAGCAGCTACCCTGCGAGTTTGGAGCTTGGTGCTGGTGATGCTCTTTACTAGGGGAAAGGGCCCAGCAGCTACCCTGCGAGTTTGGAGCTTCTCCCTCAAACCCCCTCCCCTCCAGCCCCCAGAATATACCCTATGTTTTCGCCGTTGACTTCAATGGCCCATAGGATAGAATGGGGCCGAATTGCCGCCAAAATTCGGCGGAAATTCGGCAGCAAGCCAATTCAGATCAGGATATCTAAATCGTCCTGCAGTAGCCCGAAAGGGGTCCGAATGGGCCATTTTCGGGGGTGCATTCGGTTCGGATGAACCGAATGCACATCCCTACTCTTTACAGCCTCTCAGGACTTGGTGCCGTCAGCCATCCGGTGTCCACGGGCACCGACTAGGGCCGTCAGGCAGCCCTCTCTCGGCTTTCCCACCACTTAGAGCGGTCCATCTGGCATTGGCCGGAGCCCCCAGGCCTTTCCACGACGAAAGGTGTGTGTGGGGGATATAAATGTTTCATAAATAAGCCATCCTGTAATATCTTGCCGTGGTTGCTGTCTCCCCGTTCCCTGTATGCTGTTTCCCAAACCTGCTTGGCTACAGTCTTTTGGAAAAGAACACATTATTAGACCACATGCTTGAGAGCATACGTGGGGAGCCCCCATCGGCATCTTCTGCCCGTCAGCTGCCAGGGGCTGCCGTTTCCCACACTGTGCAACTTGGAGGGCTTTTGGGGGGGGGGAATGGTAATTGCCATAGCACTATAGTGCTGTTGTAGTTCTAGATGAGGAAGAGTTGGATTGATACCCCCCACCCTTCACTCGGAGTCTCAGAGGGGGGCTTACAGTCTCCTTTCCCTTCCCCTCCCCACAACAGGCACCCTGTGAGGCAGGTGGGGCTGAGAGAGCTCTGACAGAAACTGCCCTTGAGAGAACAGCTCTGAGGGAACTGTGACTGACCGAAGGTCACACCAGCCGTTGCATGCGGAGGAGTGGGGAATCGATCCCGGTTCTCCAAACTGGAGTCCTGCCACTCTCAACCACCACACCACACCTGCAATAAATGATGCATAACCAAAAACCTTCCAGTGGCACGGAAGAGAGAGAAGTGGTGGCTGATGGCAGGAAGTGTCCAGAAGACCTTTACGCGGAAGGTCCACTGCCTGTGTGGATGCCCCTGCATCGGTAGCAGCAGCGAATGCAAAACAGAGAATCCTCCCTCTGTGGGCACGGTAGCCTCCAGGTCCTTCACTCCTTGTCTTGGATCTCGCTGTCAGCAATATACGATAACCCACTTTGGGCCCCGCACAACTGGGCCCTCCCGGCTTCGTCCTCCTGCATCCTCTTTCTCCCCTCCCTACATTTCGTCTGCATACAAATCCCAGCTCAGAGACTTCATGCCAAAATATTGTAATGTCCCCATATATCTACGTGTGTGTGTGTGTGTGTGTCCATTTGTTCCAATGGGTTTCGCTTTGGTTGAATCATGCCAAAAGGAACTTGAAGAACTCGCCTTTGCACCTTAGTTACAAGAATGTTGCCGCTAGCAATGCCAAAGCTTTCTTTTCTGGAGTTTGTTTTTTAAAAAAACTGTGCCTTAAAAATCAGATCTATATATCTTTTTAACACAGATTTGTACAAATAAAGCAATCTATCCCATCCTTCTTCAGCGTCTTTCCCGCTTGCGTGTGCTCCGTTGTCCAGCTCTTATCTGAGGGTCCGGAATACTCATCCCCTTGAAGATCTTCAGCTTGGACCTCTTAGAATCTGCTCAGGGCGTGGGCCGCGTCCAGGCCGACTCTGCCTAGTGAATGGCTACTTCTCTGCTTTAGACCGCTTCCTGAACAAATGCCGTTCAGGCGTTCTAGTTTACGGAACAGCCAACAGTAATGTGTGTGTGTGTATATGTGTCATTCCACTGTGGCTTTGCTTTCTGAAGCTCTCCTTTGGCAGAAGAAAAGGAAACTGGGAATGCAGGAGACCGAATTTCAGCGATGGCCGTGGCTGGCCCCTGCGACACACACAGACACACATGAAGCTGCCTTAGACTGAATCAATCCATTGGTCCCTCAAGGTCAGTATTGTCTACTCAGACTGGCAGCCGCTCTGCAGGGTCGCAGAGGACTTCCCCATAACTGACTGCCTGGTCCTTTTAGCTGGAGATGCCGGGGATTGAACCTGGGGCCTTCTGCATGCCAAGAAGAGGCTCTGCCGCTGAGCCACGGCTCCTCTCCCTAGGTGCCCTCTTTCCAGCATGGGCCAGCTCCAGAGGTTTCTGTTTCAGCCAGTGGCAGGCAGCTTTTTTTGGCAAGCGCTCTTACGTGTCAAGTCCCGAGTATAAGCGCCTGTTACAGCACTTACACAATCTTAAGAACATAAGAGATGCCAATGTTGGATCAGGCCAAAGGCCCATCGAGCCCAACACTCTGTATCACACAGTGGCCAGAAATACCAGGTGCCCTCAGGAGGTCCACCAGTGGGGCCAGGACACTAGAAGCCCTCCCACTGTTGACCCCCCCCCCCAAGCACCAAGAAGACAGAGCATCCCTTGCCCCAGACCGAGAGTTCCCATCTATACCTTGTGGCTAATAGCCGCTGAGGGACCTCGGCTCCATATAAGAACATAAGAGATGCCAATGTTGGATCAGGCCAAAGGCCCATCCAGCCCAACACTCTGTATCACACAGTGGCCAGAAATACCAGGTGCCAACAGGAGGTCCAGCAGTGGGGCCAAGACATTAGAAGCCCTCCCACTGTTGACCACCCCAAGCACCAAGAAGACAGAGCATCCCTTGCCCCAGAGCCCCTACCTATACCTTGTGACTAATAGCCACCGATGGACCTCTGCTCCATATGCCTATCTAATTCCCTTTTGAAGCCGTCCATGCTTGTAGCCGCCACCACTTCCTGTGGCAGTGAATTCCAAGTGTTCATCACTCTTTGGGTGCTTTGGCCTGGCTTTGAGTCCACTTGTGGGATAGGGCGGGGTATAAATTAAACAAATCAATAAAAAGGACTTGGCTGGATCAGTCCAAAGCACCATCTGTTTCCAGCTCTGTCCAACCAGCCGAGCCTGGTTCCCCTCCCCCCCGCTCCTACTTTTCAGCCAAAACGAGCTTCAAACCAGCTTACAGAAATCCACGGTCCGTACAAATGACAAATCAAAATGTATATATGTACAGCCCTGGCCTGAACGGCCCAGGCTAGCCTGATTTCATCAGCTCTCAGAAGCTCGGCAGGGTCAGCCCTGGTTAGTACTCAGGTGGGAGACCACCAAGGAAGTCCAGAGTTGCTACGCAGAGGCAGGCCATGGTGGACCACCTCTGAGCGTCCCTTGCCCAGGAAACTCTATGCGGTTGCCGTACGTCAGCTGTGACGTGACACTTTTCAGCACCATAGAAATACAAAATGTTTCTCAGTCAGGATGAATCTTGGCTGCCCCCTCTGGTGACCTTGCCAGAGACTGGGAGAAGCTGCAGGGAGCGGGGGCTCTCAGCCAGGGCCTGATCCGGAGTCAAAAGAGGGATGGGAAAGATACATACAAGCATTAGAGCTCACCCAGCTGAGCTCTGAGAAGCAGCAAGAGACAGAGCTGCTGGGGGGGGGAGTGTTTTTTATTTGCTTTCAGCTGAGGAAATGTAGCTGAGGGTACTGTGTGGGAAGACAGTGTTTGGGAGTGTGTGGGGGGAAATTTACATTTTATGGCTGGCAAGAAAAGTGTGATCTTTGACTCTGGATCTGGTGGTCAGTTGTCAAAAGATGCTGTTCTTTTTGAACCACCAAAGTCAAGCCAATTTCAGTTTGACTAGCCAACGGGACAGCAGCTTTCCAGGGTCTCACACTACATTCTTCCACATCACCTACTGCCTGATCCTTTTAACTGGAGATGCCGGGGATTGAACCTGGGACCTTCTACATGCTAAGCAGCTGCTCTGCCGCTGAGCCACAACCCTCCTCCATTTTATCCTCACCCAGATCTTCTACAGGGTGGGCATACACTGGTTTCCGCTCCTCAATACATGAAGCTGCCTTCTATTGAATCACACCAGCGGTCCATCAAGCTCAGTATTGTCTACTCAGACTGGCAGCAGCTCTTCAGGATCTCAGGCGGAGGTCTTTCACATCACCTCCTGCCTGGTCATTTTAACTGGAGGTGCCGGGGATTGAACCTGGGACCTTCTGCCTGCCAAGCAGAGGCTCTGCCACTGAGCCACGGCCCCTCTTTACAGCTCTCCAGGGTCTCAGGCAGAGGTCTTTCTCATAATCTACTGCCTGATCCTTTTAGCTGGAGATGCTGGGGATCGAACCAGGGACCCCCTGAACGCCAAGCAGAGGCTCTACCACTGGCCCACAACCTCTCCTCCATTTTATCTTCACCCAGTTTTTCTTCTGGGTGGCATATGTCGTTTTCCACTCATCCATTTCATCCTCACAACAACGGCTAGGTTAGGCTGAGAATGTGACCAGTACAAGGTCACTGGGTGAGCTTTGTGGTTCAGTGGGGATTTGAACCAGAGCACCCCAAGTCCTAGTCCGACACTGTAGATTACACTGGCTCTCAATCGGATGCCAGCTGAGCTTCTGATGATGCTAAGAACTTGAAGGATCTTCACGCTCTATTTTAAGAAGGTGGGTATCTTTAAACCTTTACAACTACCACCTGTTTGAGAGGTGGGGGGGGGAATCAAGTGTCTTCCGAATTAATGTCTTTTTTTAATTGTTAGTGAATTTTACTGAACAACTTACAGGGGCTCGCTGTGAAATATTGTCTGTCCCAAGACTAGATATACTGTTTTAGCTGAAAAGCTAAAGATGGGATGGAGTGCAGCTGTATGAATTATCCAGATGGGCCGTGCCTATTTCGGAGCTGTCCTTCTATTCCACCATCTTTGCCATGTTCAGCTGGGATCTAGAGGCAGGGAGAGAGAAAGAGAAGATGGTGGTTGGTTCTCGACTTGCTGACTAAACAATACAGTACAGTTGCCTTTCCGTTCATGTGTCTTCTCCCACACCTTGATTCACTTTTTTTGGGGGGTGAGTATTTTTCCGTGTCTCTGTGTGTGTGTGCGCCTGGAAGTCATGGTTACAATTACAAATAAATATTAGTTAAAAAGTAAATTCTGTTTGTAATAACTGTTTGGATACACTGTATTTTTAATATGCTGGTTGTGATAATTTCATGCCAAGTAAAATTCTATGTTCCTAAAGTAACAGAATGACTTTCAATCTGGAAAAGAAAAAAGAAGTGCTAACGTAGCATTTTTCCCGATTTTTCCGAAAAATTCCGAGCTTCAAAATTTCCGGAAATTTTACATCTCTACACGTATACCTTCAAAGATATCCAGGAGCGGCGTTTCAGGAGCCAGAGGGACATTCCAGGCTGTTTCGCTTACAGCGCTGAGAAGGGACTTGACTTCCGATTCCAGGTGGTCAACTGTTTTTTCTACCTTCTGATGGAGAGGAGAGGAGACAAATTTGAGGGAGAGTCCCTTGAATATCCACACGCATCTCTCTGAATTGGGGTACACTAGGAACTGAGCACCACATGAGGCCATGTTGTGCTAACCGATGACTGGCTCCACATGACATCAAGGTGTCTGGCCTTGCGCCTGAAGCGGTCACGGGCAAATTTGGCAGATGAGTTCTCACTGCGGTGGCAAACTGGGATTTGTAGTGGACACTTCCGGTGGCAGGTGGTGGTTTGTACAATCATCCCCACAGAAACAACTTCACATAAAGAAAAGCAGCCGTTTCAGGGAGCGCAAACCCTTCTGAGCCTGCAGGCGCCTTTGGAATTCTGGCACAGTGTGGTGGACACTGGGCGCGGCCACAAAATGGCTGCTGCAGGAGGCACAAAATGGCTGCCAGAGTTTCAATCACACAGTAAAGATTCTTTTGCTTTGGTGGCAGCTGCTGTCAAAGCAAAAAAAATTTAAAATCTGCACAGGCAATTAAATCTCCAATGGCCAATTAGAAGCCTTGCTGCACAAAATCTCCACCTGCCTCTGTCCACTTTATAAAAACACTTGGCCGGCAAAAGGAAAGGTGCTGGCAGGCATCATGGCACCCATAGGCACAAAACTGAGGACCCCTGGCTCTATGGTGCCATCATTTTTTGCTGTTTAGAAAACTTTTTTGCTAGCACACATGCATGTCAAGCTTTAGTTTCATTTCTTTAGAATTCACTTCACTGCTCGCCATAATATTGGGGAGAGGGGATTTCTGAAGGGAGTGCACGGGGTATTGAAAGCGAATGCTTGTAGCAGTCAGAAACATTTCTTTAAACTGTGCCCCAACGCCAGTTCCCATGGGAGCTGACTTTGGAGACTCTTCTGCCATGCTAGAATAGATAAGGCGCCGTATATCTGTCAGGGTTGCCATAGTGACCTAGAGGGTGAATGGTGATGTATGCATGAGATGTGAGGCGTTAATTGCCTTACCTATAACTGAGGGTTTTGTGCGTTTTTTTCTCAATTCTGACACAGAACAAGTTTTCAAAAGTAAGCATATCTCAATAAACTACCACTGCTTAAGTGTGTTGTGGAGAGTGTCTTAACTGGGAGACCTGACAATGCATCCTGACAAAAACGGCAAGATGGTGATGCAACAGTGCAGAAGATTCCTCTACTGCTCTGACACTTGGCTTGTTCTATGCTACAGTATATATCTTGGTGCTCAACTTGTCTTTCCTGTTCTCCTGGTCCATCATCCACAATCCTGGCCTTGACACCAATGAGATCACAACTCTGTGCTACCCACAGTGGTTCGAGTGATATACAAGGCTCTGGGAGACCAGGGTTTGAAACAGTGACCAAGGGTAGTATAAAGCCATACTCTGTTATCAAGGCCTTCTTTCTCTTTCCTTCCCTTTATAACCAGGTGGCTCTTTAGAAGCAGTCTGGGAATTTTTAATGTGACAAAAAAGGCACTGCAGGCAGACCCTCACTTTAATCCGTAAAGGTTATTTAGAGAACTATTTGCTGAGAAACTGTTTTTGAACATTTCCATTACTGTTCTTCCAAGTTAGATATGCTGCCAAAATATGGAAAGTTACAAAATAGTCATCATATGTAGGGATGCTACGATTTTTGCCACCAAAGAGTTTTGCCAAACTTACTGATGGTAGCGATTCTGGTAAACTGATCCCAGGATTAGTCTGTTGGCTGGGCAAACACCAGTTGACTTGAATGGGCTCATTTAAATGTACCAAAGTACTGCAAAGGTGCAAATAAAACAACAAAAATTGATGAAGAAAAAGAAGAAAATGGGTCAAATATGGTCTCTCCAAGTAGAACGTGGCTGCACTGTTGTAAAGATAAAATGGGATAACTCCCCCTAGCTGCCTTAAGGTTAGTGTGGTGTGTAGGGGGAAGAGATACAAATTTGTTAAATAAATACAGAAGTCTTCCAAAATGGAGCTAAACAGCATAACTTCTATGAACAAGAAGCAAGTAGTGCGAGATTTTAAGAAATATTTATAAAAAGTTAGAAACTTCAAAACTGGTCAAGAGCAAGCTACTCTTTAGTGTGCCACACCCCCTGGGCTCCTTACTGCCAGAGCTCCACTCCTGTGCACTCCCGCAGGAAATGACCCCTGGAATAAGACCGTTTACTACAGCACAAGCACGTCAGCCTTGGAAAGAACACTCACAGGCACTTTCATTCGTCATACAAATAGTTCAGAAGGGACTATTGATAATGATAATGAAGTATTTATTGTGACTAATATACGTACTGTTAGGGAGAGAGAGACATATGCACTGTCATAAGAAAACACTGAAGTACTGAAGTTGTCATAGTTATGGTGTCATGGTTTCTGTGTTGTTGTTTTTAATCATACCCACTTGGTGCTTGGCAACCCTGCATAGGAAGTATGAAGAGAAAGGGGTGCCTGCAGAAGGCTTCTGTGGCCTCTGGGAGGAAAGCCATGGCACGTCTGTAAAGGACAGGTGCCCTGGTCTGGATGTCCCAGGTAGATGGGTCTTATCAGATCTCAGAAGCTGAGCAGGGTCAGCCCTGGTTACTACTTCGATGGGAGATGGCCAAGGGAGTCCAGGGTTGCTACGCAGAGGCAGGGAATGGCAAAAACCACCTCTGTTCATCTGCCCCAGCCTGGGTGGCCTTGGCAGCGCTTCATATGTGCGTGTGCGGGCACACAAAACGCACAGTATAGGAGTTGGGCTGCCTGGTGCTGTGCTGCCCTCTGGTGGATGAGAGCTCCTGGTGGCACCTGGTATTTTTGGCCACTGTGTGACACAGAGTGTTGGACTGGATGGGCCATTCAGGGCCGGCTTGCTCACTAGGCAAACTAGGCATTCGCCTAGAGTGCGCCGGCCCTTAGGGGCGCCAAACTGCACCCGCCCCGCACCCCGCCAAAAGCCCCCCTACCCAGTGCGGCCCATTACTGCGACCTGCCAGCCCGTGGGAGGCTCCGCCGGAAGGGGCCGGGAAAGGCACTGAGCAGTTGGGCAACCACGCCTAGGGTGCAAAATAAGCTGGGGCCGGCCCTGGGGCCATTGGTCTGATCCAACACGGGCTTCTCTTATGTTCTTATGACTCACCAAAGTTCACACTCTGCCACAGATTTTGTTAGTCTGCCGCTCCTAATCTGGTGAGCCTCCCCCCCTATCTACATAGTTCCACCTCAGTTTCCTTTCCTTGGTCACCCGGGAATGTTCCATTTTTAAAAGGCTGAGTGTAACAAAGGGGAGTTACTTTCCAAGCCTTCTTGCAAATATTTTTGTGCACACTTTTGAGGTTTTTCTTCCCTGTGAGGATTAGTAACTTCAGAAGGTAAATAACCAGGATTTATGGGGGGGGGCACAGTTATAGTGTGCTGCATCTTCTGATTGGGAGCCATGTTTTGTGCAACCAAGATACGCAACATTGCACCCTGTTGTGGTTGTAGGAGTGGGTGTCTCAGCATGCCTGGACAGTGAGGGGAGCTACATCACTTAAAGTGTGACTCCTTGAATGGGATACCTTTCTTTGTCTTTTCCTTGGGGCCACCCTCGGAGCCCTCCTCTTTCTCCCTTTCTCCTCTCCCTCTCTTCTCATGGCCTTCCACGGAGGCACATGTATTTGCGGGTCTCTCCTGTAGAGACAATGCCCTCATACTCTCACACGCATGATGCCGGACAAGCTGGCCAATTGCGAGAGGGCAAGTACTGTTTCTATTAGGCTTCTTTCGACTGCAACCAGGGGTCATTTCCTGCAGGATATTGGGGTACACTAGGAACTGAGCACCACGTGAGGCCATGTTGTGCTAACCGATGACTAGCTCCACATGACATCAAGGTGTGTGGTGGCCTTGCACCTGAAGCGGTCACGGGCAGTTTGGCAGATGAGTTCTCACTGCAATGGCAAACTGGGATTTGTACTGGACACTTCCGGTGGCAGGTGGTGGTTTGTACAATCCTCCCCACAGAAACAACTTCGCGTAAAGAAAAGCAGCCGTTTCAGGGAGCGCAAACCCTTCTGAGCCTGCAGGCGCCTTTGGAATTCTGGCACAGTGTGGTGGACACTGGGCGCGGCCACAAAATGGCTGCTGCAGGAGGCACAAAATGGCTGCGGCAACTGACCTTCAGTCACACAGAGAAGAGTCTCGTGCTGTGGTGGCAGCTGCTGCCAAAGCAATATGTTTTTTTAAAAAAAACTGGCACGGCCAATCAGAAGCCTTGCTGGGAAAAGGGTCCACCTGGACCCGCCCACTTTCCAAAAACTGTTGGCGGGAGCCAGGAAAGGGGTTGGCAGACACCACAGCATTTACAGGCATCATGTTGGGAGTTCTTTCCTGTTTTCATGCAGGCAGGAAAGGCACCATTAAGTTGTGCCAAAAGAACAGGCAACAATTCCTGCTTGAACGGATGAAATAAGGGGCAATGAAAAATGTGTCCCAGGGCAATCCTGACTGAAGTCATGAGTCTGAAGCGAAGCAGGCTTGCCTGGGGTAGTTCTCTCTGCCCCCTGGCATTGCACCATGGTTGCCAACTCTAGCTTAAGAAAATCCTGAAGATTTGGAGGCGGAGCTGGGCAAGGGCAGGGTTTGGAGAGAGGAGGGGGCTCAGCAGGGTACAAGGCCACACCGTCTAAAGCAGCCATTTTCTCCAGGTGGACTCATCTTTGTGGTCTGGAGATCAGCTATAATTCTGGGAGATCTCTAGCCCCCATTTTGTAACTATATAATCCACAGAGATCCACAGGAACAAGGTACGATCAGAAAATACAAAAACCATGAAAGTGTAACTATGACAACTTCAGTACTTCAGTGTTTTCTTATGATAGTGCACAGGTCTCTCTAACAGTGCATATCTTAGTCACAATAAATAATTCATTATCATTGTCAATAGTCCATTCTTAATTGCCGCCAGCACTTTATGGTTGTTTTATTTGTTGTTTTAATAACTGTGTTTTAAGCTGTATATATGTTGTTTTAGAAGCCGCCTTGAGCCTGCTTTGCGGGGGGGGGATAAATGTGATAATAAATAAATAAATTCGCTATTTGTATAACGAATAAAAGTGCCTGTAAATGTTCTTTCCAAGATTAAAGAGAGCCAGTTCGGTGTAGTGGTTAAGTGCGTGGACTCTAATCTGGGAGAACCTGGTTTGATTCCCCACTCCTCCACTTGCACCTGCTGGATGACCTTGGGTCAGTCACAAGTTCTCTCAGAGCTGTTCTTGAAAAAGAGCAGTCTCTGTCAAGAGCTCTCTCAGCCCCACCCACCTCACAGGGTGTCTGTTGTGGGGAGGGGAAGGGAAAGGAGTTTGTAAGCCACTCTGAGACACCTTTGGGTAGTGAAGGGCCAGGGGGTATAAATCCAATCTCTTCTTCTAAAGTGCTTGTGCAGTAGTAGACGGTCTTATGCCCTTTGTTTCCTTCTGTGGAAATTATGACTGTTAAATTCTTGTCTGTCTTTGAAGGATAATTGGATATATGGATTTTGTTCTGTTGCCTCTTTGAGAAAGCTGAGAAGAAACGGAATTAAAGGCTGACAGGTCCGTCAGAGGCTGCATTAGAACGTCCATAAATCATCCACAGTTTGAAAGAACAAAGGACATAAGCAGGGGTCCTTTAGTAGAAAAAGAGGTGCAGGAGCTCATTAGCTTTACTTATTAGCAAAACTTGTTTGCATATGCTACACCCCCTGACATCACTGCAAGTGTCAGAAGGCAACGCCCGCCGCTCAGGCTCTACCTGACTGTTTTGGATTGCTAGCTATTGGGGGGGGATGGGCAGATCTGCCCTCACAGAGGAGGGAGAGCTTGTACCTGAATAAAACTTGGTCTTAAAGGTGCCACTGGACTGTTTTGGACTGAGGGGCTGGGGGGGGGCTCTGCAACTTACCTGGCTGCTTCTTGCTCTGACTGAGGGCTGCTGGGAGCAGGGGGCAGGGCTTGCTGCATGTGCCACACCCCCTGGGCTCCTTACTGCCAGAGCTCCACTCCTGTGCACTCCCGCAGGAAATGACCCCTGGAATAAGACCGTTTACTACAGCACAAGCACGTCAGCCTTGGAAAGAACACTCACAGGCACTTTCATTCGTCATACAAATAGTTCAGAAGGGACTATTGATAATGATAATGAAGTATTTATTGTGACTAATATACGTACTGTTAGGGAGAGAGAGACATATGCACTGTCATAAGAAAACACTGAAGTACTGAAGTTGTCATAGTTATGGTGTCATGGTTTCTGTGTTGTTGTTTGTAATCATACCCACTTGGTGCTTGGCAACCCTGCATAGGAAGTATGAAGAGAAAGGGGTGCCTGCAGAAGGCCATGGAAAGCCATGGCACTTCTGTAAAGGACAGGTGCCCTGGTCTGGATGTCCCAGGTAGATGGGTCTTATCAGATCTCAGAAGCTGAGCAGGGTCAGCCCTGGTTACTACTTCGATGGGAGATGGCCAAGGGAGTCCAGGGTTGCTACGCAGAGGCAGGGAATGGCAAAAACCACCTCTGTTCATCTGCCCCAGCCTGGGTGACCTTGGCAGCGCTTCATATGTGCGTGTGCGGGCACACAAAACGCACAGTATAGGAGTTGGGCTGCCTGGTGCTGTGCTGCCCTCTGGTGGATGAGAGCTCCTGGTGGCACCTGGTATTTTTGGCCACTGTGTGACACAGAGTGTTGGACTGGATGGGCCATTCAGGGCCGGCTTGCTCACTAGGCAAACTAGGCATTCGCCTAGAGTGCGCCGGCCCTTAGGGGCGCCAAACTGCCCCCGCCCCGCACCCCGCCAAAAGCCCCCCTACCCAGTGCGGCCCATTACTGCGACCTGCCAGCCCGTGGGAGGCTCCGCCGGAAGGGGCCGGGAAAGGCACTGGGCAGTTGGGCAAGGCAGCAGCCGGGCAAAGTGGGTCAGTTGGTGCGGAAATCCTCTGGCCGGCAGCGGCACCCGAGGGAGGGCCAGAAGGGATCCTCACCTAGGGTGCAAAATAAGCTGGGGCCGGCCCTGGGTCCA
>NW_015173238.1:54968-61933 GCF_001447785.1 Gekko japonicus | reverse complement strand
CCCCCAATAGCTAGCAATCCAAAACAGTCCAGTGGAGCCTGAGCGGTGGGTGTTGCCTTCTGACACACTTCCAGTGATGTCAGGGGGTGTGGCATATGCAAATAAGTTATGCTAATGAGCTCCTGCGCCTCTTTTTCTACGAAATGACCCCTGATGATCATAACTTAAAGGGCAACATGAATTCTTTGTGTGTTTGTTGTAGGATTGGAACCTAAGCTCTCAATGACCCCAACCAAAGGAGGAAGGCATGAAAAGCTGTGCTGCAGCATCAAGGGATATTTAAAGTCAAGCAGGGGGTGTGGCATATGCAAAAAAGTTATGCTAATAAGTTATGCTAATGAGCTCCTGCACCTCTTTTTCTACTGAAGGACCCCTGACTGCAACCTGAATGTGAACTGGATCTATTTGAATCAATGTCAGTTTACCTTTTTTGCAGTATACCTCTTGGGGGATTCATTTACTGCACTCAGTATCACCCTTCTCTATTAACCAATTATCCCGATACTGATAACACAAGCCAGATCCCCTGTCACAGCAGATAAGGAGTGCCCAGAGAAGCCGTGGTCTGCACGGAGTCTTGCCGGTAGGTACGGGATCCCTTACCTCTTGGATGTTCTCTAAACGCCTGTGAATTGTGTTGTGGTTGTCGCACCAGTCGTTCCGTTCTGGGTGGCCTTGGGGGTCGATGCGTACCGGATCGGCGGCAACTGCAGGGACACATTTACAGGCGGCTGTTTAGGAATACCCCCTGCGGTACGTGCATGTTTCCCCCCACCCCCCCATCCGCCAAGCAGCAGGGCTGTAGGCTTCCGATCGAGAGAAAAGGGCAAGAGGAATACGCTAGCTCTGGGTTGGGAAACTCCTAGAGATTTGGGGGTGGAGTCTGGAGAGGGTGGGGGTTGGGGAGGGGAGGGACTTTTAAGGAGGAGTTTAAGGTCATCGAGCCCACCCTCCAAAGCAGCCATTTTCTCCGGGGGGGGCTTGAACTCTGGAGGTCATCTGGAGGTCAGCAGTAATTCTGGGAAGTCCCCAGGCCCCGCCTGGAGGTTGTCAACCCTACTGAGACTCCCCTCCTCTGGTCCCATGGCCCCGATGGGCACTCCCAGGCAACACTCCCTCTAAGCCATGGAGTCTCGTGAGCAAAAATTATACTTTGTGAGTGACTGGAAATCAAGTGGTGAGCGAGCGATTTGGCTGTCGCATCAATGTTTGCTCTGGAGCCCCATCTTTCTCTGAGCTGAGACAAAAATGCGTGAGCCGGAGGCTAAAAAACTGTGAGCTAGCTCACACTAACTCGGCTTAGAGGGAACACTGCTCCCAGGCCAGCTTTTTTTGGCTTATTCACTTCATTTCTACACCGCCATTCCCCCCAATGGGCACCCAAAGCAGCCTATGTTGTTCTCCTCAGCTCCGTATTATCTGCACAATAATCTTGCGAGGTAGGCTCCTAAAACATAATGCTTATCCACTTGCCCCTGAAGTATCCCAGAACTGAGCAGGACTAGGATTTCCTTAGCCGCAGCAGTGGCACACCAGGGGTGGCAGTCGTTGCCCCGTGCCTTTCTACTGTGTAGGGTTGCCAGTCTCCAGACGGGGCCTGGAGATTTCCTGGAATTTACAACTTATCCCCAGACTACAGAGGTCAGTTGCCCTGGAGAAAATTACCGCTTTGGAGGGTGGACTGTGTAGCATCCTTCACTGAGGTCCCTCCCCTCCCCCTAAACTCCCCCTCCCCAGGCTCCATCCCCGAAAGTCCAGGAATTCCCCAACCCAGTGCAGTTGGCCGTCCCTATTTTTGCCCTTTGTGTTCGTTTCCCACTTGTTCCTTCCCGCAATTTGCCCAAGAGCCACTAGAGGGCACCTGTTCCAACGGCTAAACAACTAAAATAACTAAAAACTACACAAGTTTGCCAAGTCTGTCCTTTTCTTCAGCCTTTTCAGAATCATCTGGCAAACAACTGGGAGGAGCAGCAAAAGGCAATAATAATGGTGGCAGCGGCGGCGGCGGAAATGTGCGGAAAACAATATAGACTTGGCCATCACTGTGGATTTAACTCCAAGATCCTTCGCAAATTTTAACATGTCAAAAACACAGAACTAGTCCTCAGTGAGGATTATGCTCCTTGACAGCCATTCCACGCTGTCCAGCCTATGGACACAATGGGAACTGCATCTTACCAGGGCCGACTTATCCATTAGGCACAGTAGAACAAGAGACAAGAGATTGGATTCATGCCCCTTGCCCTTCACTCGGAGTCTCAGAGCACCTTACAATCTCCTTTCCCTTCCCCTCCCCACAACAGACACCCTATGAGGTAGGCGGGGCTGAGAGAGCTCTTCTGAGGACTGCCCTTGAGAGAACAGCTCTGAGAGAACAAGTGACTGACCCAAAGTCACACCAGCAGCTGCTTAACTACTACACCAAACTGGCACAGACCCTAGGGCCCACGATACTTTTAGGGGCCCACAAAAATGTTTTTATTTCGTTTAAAATCAGAAGAAAAAAATGAACTTTTAGGATCGAAGGAAACATTTTAATAGAGAAGTGCCCTATTAAAAGAGGGCTGCTAGTTAGTACGGAACATACTAGTCCTTCTGCCATTGGCTGAGCTTCTCTGATGTCACCATGTTCAGTGAACAGTTTAATGGTTGACGGGAAGGACAGACAGACAGCCCGGGAGGTCGTAGTGACAGAGGCGGGTGGAAATGCTTCAAGGGGAAGATTGCCATCTTGGCTAGAAGAAGTATGGCGAAATATAGGGGTGGTGGTGGATTTTGTACACTGATTTAATACTTGAACAGGTTCCTTGTTCGTATTCTGCTACACATTTCGCTCCATAAGAAAGCCAGTGTGGTCCAGTGGATAGAGAGGAAGACTAGGACCCTGGCTGACTTGGGTTCGAATCCCCAGTTCTACCACGGAAGCTCGCTGGGTGACCTTGGCCCCGTTACAAACTCTCAGCCTGGCCTCCCTCACAGGGTTGTTGTGAGAAGATGGAGGAGGGTGGAAGGATGTTCTAAACCACTTTGAGTCCCAAGTGTGGGGAGAGAAAAAAGGTAAAGGTAAAGGTTCCTTTGCTCGAAAGCCAGTCGAATCCGACTCTAGGGTTGCGGTGCTCATCTCCATTTCAAAGCCGAAGAGCCAGCACTGTCCGAAGACATTTCCGTGGTCATGTGGCCGGCATGACTAAACACCAAGGCACACGGAATGCTGTTACCTTCCCACCGAAGGGGTACCTATTTATCTACTTGCTGTTTCTTGCTTTCAAACTGCTAGGTTGGCAGGAGCTGGAACTAGAGATGGGAGCTCACTCCGTCATGCGGCACACTCGGGTCTCGAACTGCTGAACTACCGACCTTCCACAGCCTGCAGTTCAGCGTCTTAACCACTTGAGCCACCGCAGCTCCTAGAAAAGTGGGATATAAATGCAAGTAAGCAGTCTTGTCGAGAGAGGAGAGGATGCTGGACATTTTGGAATCATAGAATCCTAGGATGTTAGAGTTTGAAGGGCCCTTGCAGGTCATCTAGTCCAACCCCCTGCACTCTGCAGGAGCAGAGCCGAAAGACAGCCCTACAACATACCCTGAGGCAGGGCATTCAGATCATGTCTCCTCCCGGGCTCATGTTAAAATCTACTCTGCTGTCTCATCTTACTGGAAAAGGAGGGCCAGGCTGAAACCATTTAAACCAGAGCTACTGGCTTTAAACGGGCTTCAGAACAGGTGTGCCAGTTGAAGAGGGGGGGGAGTGGGGCCCAATCCTGCCCTGAGCCACTCTTATACCTTGACTAGCAGACTCCGGTGCGGAGAACAGCCGGTGAAGGAGAACATCCAGAGGGTCTGCGCATCCCAGCTGTGTTTAAAGGCGCACAGCTGCAGGAGCTGGTGTGACAATTGCCAACCCTCCTTTATAGATATAATAATTCAGTGGGATTCATTTTATAAAGTGGAAGGGAAGCTGGAGTTTAGGGCAGGGTTCCCAAACTCCCCAGTGGTGGCTGGATCTTCCGGAATCCAGTGTCCCCTCTAAGCTGAGTTCGTATGAGCTAGCTCACAGTTCTTTAGCCTCCGGCTCACACATTTTTGTCTCCGCTCGGGAAGGAGGGCTCCAGAGCAAACTCGCTGATGCAGGAGCCCAATCGCTCGCTCACAACCTTAATGCCAGGAGCTCACCAGGTAGAATCTTTGCTCACAAGACTCCACAGCTCAGAGGGAGCCTTTCTCCAGGCGACAGAGATCAGTTCCCCTGGAGAAAATGGCCGCCTCGGAAGGTGGGCTCTATGGCATAAGACCCCGTGGAAGTCCCTCCCCTCCCCTCCCCAAGCCCCGCCTTCCTCAGGCTCCGCCTCCAAAACCTCCAGGCATTTCCATAGCCGGAGTTGGCAACCCTAGCTCAGCCGATTAGTTTCCTGCTCCCTGTGAACCTCCCGGCTGCTGGAATCAACGTAGATTTTGCAGCCTCGACTGGTTCTGTTCAATTTGTTAATTCTCCTGCCTCCAGGAGGGAAGGTCTGCTCATAAAACAGATATTTTTAACAACCTCGGGCCATTCTCACGCTCTTGACCTAACCTGCCTTCTAGACGAGGATAAAAAGGAAGAGAGGGAGATGAGCTAAACCACTTTGCCATCCCCACAGGGGACCAAAGGATTAAATTAAGATTATTATTTTTGTTGTTGTTAAGAAAGCAGGAAAAAAGAGTGATGCCTCAACCAGCAAGCTATGAAGTGTGTAACAGAGCCCTCATCTGCTCCTGGGATTACCAACTCCAAATTTGGACACTCCTGGTGGTTTGGGGGTGGAGCCTGGGGTGGGCGGGGTTTGGGAAGGAACTTCAGTGGGGTATAAGGCCATAGATTCTACCCTCCAAAGCTGACGTTCAAGGGGACTGAACTCTGCAATCTGGAGATCAGTTATAATTCCGTGAGGTCTCCAGGCCTCACCCAGAGGTTGAAAAAAACCAAGAGGGGGTCACAGGTATCCAGGAGGAAAATACACTGTGACATGAGTGACTAGAACATTTATAATAATAATAATCTTTCAATTTATTAATCGCTCGATCCTGCAGAGCTGCTGGCTCTGAGCGATTTACAGTTACTCAAATACACACGGGACTAACAATGATTCAAAGGGGTAAGGGAGGACAACATATAAATCTTTAAATCACACACGTTCCCTGCCGGCGGGGAGTTTGTTCAGCAGTAAGGTCAGACATGTTCCAACGGCATTTTTCCCTCGGCGTGGCTTGATGTCGTCAGCTTTTCTCCAGGACTGCTTCAGTTGCAGCGCAGCACTGCCACCACCTGGCAGGATGGCCCATTACAGACTTTCTTGATGCCGAAGAGTTCTTTCTAGGCTTTCGATCTTTTATGCACTGGACCTTCCGTTCGCCGGCTACCCTCTCTAAGGAGTGGTACCCATTTTATCTACTCGCCGAAGCATTCGAACCGCTGGGTGGACGGCAAGCTGGGGACAAGGCTGGTAGCTCACACCAGCACGGGGCTAGAACTGACAGTCGTTCTGTTCAGCTCAGATGTTTTAACCAGAGGATAAATGAATCAAACTTTACAAATTACAAGGAAAAGTCCATCATACTCTCAATAAAACTTTACAAAATCACAAGGAAAGACTGGTGCTACTACTAAAAAAAATGTTTACATCATTTTTATGGAGAGCATTTCAGCCAGCATAATATAGGAGGCTTGTGCACCTAGGCCCTGGCCACATGTGCCGGAAAATGCGGGAGGGGGGGATGTGTGGCTATTTGTGCCATCGCATTCTGATCCGCCATTATGCGATCAGATGCGATGATGGCGCACCGGGGTTTTGTCCTTCGGCACACGCTGCAAAGAGGACAGCCGGAGGGAATAGGCATGCGCCGGCATGATCACACTTAACGAGTCCGTCTGCAGCCCATGGCAAACAATTTGCTAGTAGATCTTTGCAGGTACTTTTTAACTGTGCATCTTCGGCGGCACACCACAGGTTGGCCACGGGTGCGCTACACTTCCCAGATGTTGTGGCGTGATCGCGCCCCAAAAATCCGTCCAGCATTCGTGCCTTTCGCGTGGCAAATTCTCCGAGTGACCGGGGCCCTAGTTAAAGAGACAAGACTGGCTTGCTCCTAATACTAACACTCAAAATGGAACCAGAAGTAAGTTCTATAAAAATTTTAAAATTAAATAATTAAGCTAAGAATTTATAAACTAATTGTATAAAATAATAAGACGATTCCATTCAGCTCCATGTTTATTTTCATTTAAAATACCATGGGGTTTTTTCTAGGATAAAGTTCAGAAAATAAAGAAGTTAAACATTGGTTTGCTCCTAACAGACTTTGAACTGTATCAAGAGGCTGATACCTTTCCATACAATAGAATTACTCCTGAGGAAGGTTGGGATGAAATGAGTTTATATCCGGGTGCTCATTGTGTATGATGGACTTGCCTTGTAATTGAGTATGATGGACTTTCCTTGTAATTTTGTAAAGTTTTATTGAAAGTATGATGGACTTTTCCTTGTAATTTGTAAAGTTTGATTCATTATACAACATAATCTTTACTAAGGCCCCTGCCACACGGCAGGGAAAAAAGCACCCAAAGCGCGGCTTTTAAAGGCCGCACTGAATTAGAGACGCCGCGGCGGGATTCCACAGATCCCCTGAGCCGCGGCGCCGTTGCTCCCCGGCACGATCAGATGCCGGGGAGAAAGCGACGGTGGGAAGGGGAGGCTGGCGAACTGCGCGTGCTCACACATGCGCAGTTCGGCCAGGAGCCGGGGATGCGCCGGCGCAAGGACGCGCCGGTGATCCCACGGCCAGGCTTGCGGCGCTCTTCTCTGATGAACCATCTAGGTAGGTGGTTCTTTTTTGGTGCGGAGTTTTGGGCGGGAGGGACAGATTGGGGACGGACAGGCAACGATTCCCAGATGTTGCCGTGGGATCGCGCCCGTTTGCTCCGCCCCCGA
>NW_015173238.1:43965-54677 GCF_001447785.1 Gekko japonicus | reverse complement strand
CAATAGCTAGCAATCCAAAAACAGTCCAGTGGAGCCTGAGTGGTGGGTGTTGCCTTCTGACACACTTCTGGTGGTGTCAGGGGGTGTGGCATATGCAAATGAGTTATGCTAATGAGTTATGCTAATGTGTTCCTGCAGCTCTTTTTCTACGAAATGACCCCTGGGAACCACCACATTCAAAAACCAGTGGGGAAACATTTTAACCTGCCAGGGCTTTCAGTTGCTGACCTAAGAGTAACAGTTCTCTTACAAAGGAATTTCAAAGGGAGGTTAGAGAGACTGCAACTGATAACGAAGCTCAAGGCAATGCATCCACCTGGATTGAATCAAGACCTAGGTTTCCTGTCTCATTATTAATGCTGATTTCTCCATGCTTATTACCCCTCCGTGTATCTCACCTAAATCCAACAAGGCCTGCTACTGTCATTGACCTGCTATTGTCATTTGCCTGCTAGTCTCATTCGGCATCTGAAATTTCTCCACTTTCCAGTAAATAGGAGAGATGGACTCCCATTCTAGCTGTATCTGAGGACGTGAGCCCTGACTCACAAAAGCTCCTACCCTGCCACAAATTTTGTTAGTCTTTAAGGTGGGACTGGACTCTTGCCCTTTTCTGCTTCCAACAGAGGGAAAGCCTTTGTAGCTCTGAGATGCAAACTGCCCGCAGTTCTGTGTATCACTGTTTCCGCATGCAATGCTAACATCTGCTTGGAATTTCTTGGGCTGATGAGTATGAAGTGAGGCACTCCTTGGCCGCCTGCTCTCTCCTCCTGGCCCTCTTAGGAGTACGCTTGAGTAAAATCTTTCTGTTCTCAGTTAAGCCAGTAACTGCCTTTCCCGGGGGGAGGGGGCAGGGCATTTGACCGGTCTGCCTCTTTCTGTTATCTGCAAGTTGTGCGCGGCGTATGAATCGTCTTGTTTGGTTGCTTGCTTTGCAGAGCGGGAACGCCGCGTCTCTTGTTGGAACAAAACACAGATTGGGAAGGGTGGCTTGTAGCCAAGGGTGGGGAGCCGCTCTCTGCGAGGAAGGGAGGGTGGGGGGCATGCAAACTGGAGTGCTGAGGTCATGCTCGCTATTTCCCAAGACCGGTTTGTGAAATGCAGGAAGCGATTATTTTGCTCCAGCAAAGCAATGCGTGCGCTCGCGTGTGTGTGGTTTTTCCGAGCAGAGTTCCAAGGAATCTTGAGGTTTCTTAGAAACTTGTTGGTGGATCTTCAACAGGCAGAGTGACAATGGTGCGTCACACTCTCATGGAGATCTTGCCGCTGCACTGGCGAGACGCGGGGGCAAGGAGCGCCATTTGGGCTGCGTTCTCAGACCACGTAAGGGTTACCGGTGGGAGGACTGGGGGCCCTGGGCCATTGCATGGGCTGTTACATCACTTCAAGGACAGGAGCCAGCCCTGTACTGGGAAAGGCCTGGAGGCTTTGCGGGTGGAGCCTGGGGAGGGCGGGGCTTGGGGGAGGGGAGGGACCCCAGCAGAGTATAAAGCCAGAGAATCCACCCTCCAAAGCAGCCATTTTCTCCGGGGAGGGACGGGTCTTGGTCTCAATGGAGATCAATTGTAACAGCAGGAGATCTCCAGGTGCCATCTGGAGGTTGGCAACCCTACTTCCAGGAAAGGCTGAAGGTGAGAGAGTCTCGTTCGGCATGTGAAATTTCTCCACTATCTGTACTACAGAAAATCTGTAGTAAAATCACAAAGTTTCCAGTGATCCCTAGAGCCAGTTTGGTGTGAGAGCCAGTTTGGTGTGGTGGTTCAGAGCTCGGGCTCTAATCTGGGAGAACCGGGTTTGATTTCCCCGCTCCTCCACATGCAGCTGCTGGTGTGACCTTGAACAGTTCTCTCATGAACACTTCTCGAGAGAGCTCTCTCAGCCTTACTGACCTCACTTGGGTGTCCATTGTGGGGAGGGGAAGGGAAAGGAAATTGTAAGCCGCTCTGAGACGCCTTCAGGTAGTGAAGGGTTAGGGTCAGTGTTCCCCCTAAGCTGAGTTAGTGTGAGCTAGCTCACAGTGTTTTAGCCTCTAGCTCACACATTTTTGCCTTAGTTCAGGAAGGATGGCTCCAGAGCAAACTAATTTATGCAGCAGCAAATCACTCGCTCACAACTTTAATGCCAGTAGCTCATAAAGTAGATTTTTTGCTCACAAGACTGCACAGCTTAGAGGGAACATTGGTTAGGGTGTAAATCCAATCTCTTCTTCTTCCCTCCATCACATCTGCGTTTCCCCTGGAAGTGACGTAATGGGGCACGTACCTCCATTTATATATATATATTTAAAATATGTCTCCTGCAGCTGCTTGGAAGGCTGGCCGGCAACAGGACCTGGGGCTGGGGGAATCCCTTCCCTGACTGAGGGATTGACAGACCTAGTCCACATCATGGTGAAGACCAATGGGCCTGCCTACCACCCCATGTGAGGACATCAGAGGTCATTTCGGGGGGGAATCGCGGGGGATTGCAGTTCCCCCGGGGTGAGGTGCGGTGGGCGGGGCACACGACGAAGCCCCACGCCCTGCTTTTGGCCGCCCCGCTTCCAGCCCTCATTCAGCCAGGAGGAGGCAGGAGAAGAGGGAGGGTAAGTTGCTTCCTCCCCGCCTCTCCCCACCCCTGCCTGCCTGGGGCCAGGGAGGGCCTTGGCGGGGCTTCCTCGCACTCCCGCCGGCTTTGCAGGTCCACTGCCGGGCCCCTGATGTCAGGGGGTGTGGCATATGCTAATGAGTTATGCTAATGAGTTCCCCTAGCTCTTTTTCTACGAAACGACCCCTGGAGGACACAATGCCTTTCAGTGGGTGGCGCTTAACACAATGAAGATCCTAGAGGGTCAGAGCGCAGATGAGCAGAGTCATAGCTGAAGCAGCCAGGCAGCCTGCCCCCTTCTAAAGCCAAGGTCTAAGTTATGTAAATTGCTAATACAGTTCACCTTATGTTATCCTGCATCCTGAAAGTTATTCACAAAGAAGGCGACAGCAGTGTGCCAGGATCCTGGGGGAGAGCCAGTTTGGTGCCGTGGTTAGGAGCGCGGACTCTAATCTGGGAGAACCCGGTCTGTTTCCCCCACCCCTCCACATGCAGCTGCTGGTGTGACCTTGGGTCAGTCACAAGTTCTCTCAGAGCTGTTCTCTCAAGGGCGGTTCTTGAAAGAGTTCTCTCAGCCCCACCTGCGTCACAGGGGGGTGTTTGTTGTGGGGAGGGGAAGGGAACAGAGTTTTTAAGCTGCTCTGAGACTCCTTTGGGTAGTGAAGGGCGGGGTATAAATCCAATCTCCTCCTTCTCCTTTTCCTCTTCCACCTCCTCCTCCTCCTCCTCCTCCTCCTCCTCCTCCTCCTCTTCTTCTTCTTCTTCTTCTTCTTCGTCTTCTTTTTCTTCTCAGCAGATGAACATGGGGCAAACATAAGCCCCCATCTTTTCCATTATGAAGTCGAAACACAAGGGAACCTCCACATCCAAAGGCAGTAAACTTCTAGTGCTGAACAAGATGGACCGCTGGTCTGATCCAGCATGGTTTTTCTTATGTTCTTGACTACAGAGCTTTTAGTCTTCGCGTTTGTGATTTCCATGACAACTTCCCTTCTGTCTAAAATACAACAGCGCAGAAATATGAACTCCCTTGGCTGAATGCTTTGGCTTAGCTGGTCTGCATTTGCAGAGAAAAGAACTGATTGTGTTCAGAAATAGAAACAGTTTTAAGAATGTTAAAAATTGCAATACAGTTAGGGAAGGCGGTTAGTGCAACTTACTGTGGGATGGCAGCAATCGTTAGCACGTCTATATTTTTATTTTGTACCCTGCTTTCTCCCAATGGGGGCCCGAAGCAGCTTACAGTGTTCTCCTCTTCCCCATTTTATCCTCACAACAACAGCCCTGTGAGGTAGGTGAGGCTGAGAGAAAGTGATCGGCCCAGGATCACCCAGCGAGCTGTTGGAATACACAAGGTCTCTAGTACAGCCCTATGAAGAAGATATGACGACCACCCTGCAGGGGGACAGTGGAAGGACTGGTGGATAGCATAGCTATAAAAGAAATCAACCCTGACTGTTCCCTGGAAGGCCAGATAATGAAACTGAAGCTCAAATACTTTGGCCACCCAATGAGAAGGGAGCACTCCCTGGAGAAGACCCTGATGCTGGGAAAGATTGAAGGTCAAAGAAGACGGGGACGGCAAAGGATGAGATGGTTGGACAGTGTCATCGATGCAATGAACATGAAATTGAGCCAACTTCAGAGGACGGCGGAAGACAGGAGGGCCTGGCGGGAGATGATCCATTGGGTCGCGAAGAGTCGGACTCGACTGTGCGACTGAACAACAAAACCTTCTCAAATTATGTCCTTGCTGTCTCCTGATTGGCTCTTCTGGAGACTTCCTGCTGTCTTCTTGTTATTGTTCCTCCTTCAGCAGACGGGTCTGACAGTTAAGGTTTGCTCTCCTTTCTATGTTCTGCAACAGTTTGTTCTTCTTTAATAAACCTACTTATTTTTCTCCAAACAGTCAGGGCTCCGTTTTCTTGCATATTTAAACGCCGCCAACACAGGCTTCCATGGCACAGGTGGGGATTCGAACCTGCATCTCCCGGATGCCAGTCCAACATTCGTAACCACCACGCTGGCTGTATAGTGCATGGCTGGGTGCACTGGGGATGCACTGGCATTTGGCCAAAAATCTATGTTTTAAACATTGAGTTTTGCCCCAATGCCAGAGTGTCCCTGGTAGGGGTGCCAGCCTCCAGGTGGGGCCTGGGGACCCCCCGGAATCACAGCTCATCTCCAGACTACAGAGATCAGTTCCCCTGGAGGAAAGGGATGCTTTGGAGGGGGGACTCTCTGTGGCCTTGTACCCCACTGAGGTTCCTTGTCCTCTCCAGGCTCCACCCCCAAATCTCCAGGAGTTCCCCACCCTGGAGCTGGCAACCCCCCCCAATTGCCTGCTGGTAGCCAAGGAGGGCCTAGAAAACCTAGTCCCCGCCGTCGCCCAGCAACACTCGCAAGAACACAGCGGTGATGTCACCAGCAATGTCATTATGATGTCACTGCTGAAACCCACCAATAAGTCCCTCCGCTGGTTGCCAGGCCTGCCTGCTTTGCCTGGCAACCCTGCATTTAACAGATTTTCTGGAAAAGGCCAGATGCTACAAGTGCTTTGCTCCAGAAACAGTGACCGACATAGGGTTGTCAGGTCTGGGTTGGGAAACTCCCAGACACTTGGGGTTGGAGTCTGGGGAGGGTGGCGTTCTGAGAGGGGAGAGACCTCTGCAGGGTTGCGACGCTCCCTCTAAGCCGTGGAGTCTTGAGAGCCAAAATTCTACTTTGTGAGCTGCTGGCATTAAAGTGGTGAGCAGGCTGCGGCATCGATTCGTTTGCTCTGGACCCGCCCTTCCTGAGCGAAGACAAAAAAACGTGTGAGCCGGAGGCTAAAGAACTGTGAGCTGGCTCACACTAACTCAGCTTAGAGGGAACACTGGTTGTGATGTCATAGAAGCTGCCATTTCTTCCTGGGGAACTGACCTCTGCAGTCTGGAGAGCAGTTGTAATCAGGGGTCATTTCCTGCGGGAGCGCACTGGAGCGGAGCTCCGGCAGTAAAGAGCCAAGGGGGTGGGCACATGCAACAAGCCCCACCCACTGCTCCCAGCAGCCCTCACTCAGAGCAAGAAGCAGGCAGGTAAGTTGCAGAGCGCCCCCCCCGGCCCCCCGGCCCAAAACAGTCCAGTGGCACCTTTAAGACCAAGTTTTATTCAGGTACAAGTTCTCCCTCCTCTGTGAGGAGAGATCTGCACGTCCCCCCCCCAACAATAGCTAGCAATCCAAAACAGTCCAGTGGAGCCTGAGCACTGGGTGTTGCCTTCTGAAAAACCTCCAGTGATGTCAGGGGGTGTGGCATATGCAAATGAATTATGCTAATGAGCTCCTGCACCTCTTTTTCTACGAAATGACCCCTGGTTGTAATGGTTGGAGTCAGTGACTCAGCATGCCTGGAAACTGGGCCGGGGGGGTTGCTACATCACTCAAAGTGTGTCTAGGTGTCATCTCCTTGAATGAGAGGCCTCTCTTTGTCATAACCTGGGGGCTGCCCTCTGACCCCTCCTCTCTCTTTTTGTCCTCTCACTCCCTATGTCCTCTCACTCTCTTTACATGGCCTTCCATGGAGATGCATGTGGACACAATGCCCGCATACTCCAACATGCACAACCTCGCCATTTGTGAGAGGGAAAGTCCTCTCTAGGTTAGGCTTCTCTCCCTCCTTTCGACTGCAACCTGAATGTGAGCTGGATCTACTTGCATAAATGTCAGTTAACCCTTTCTTGCAACATCCTTCTTTGGAGATTCACTTACTGCACTCAGTACCATGCTTCCAGGATTGGGCAAAACTCTGCTATATCCCCATAGTAATTCTTGGAGATCTCCAGGTCCCACCTGGGGCTTGGCAACCCTGGGCTGACTCCATGAGCTGTATGTTGATCACACTGTTGTCTGGGGTATTATTGTTTCATCGTTTTATTTTGAATGCATCCAGACTACACCTGTGTAATGTTCCCTCTCAGCTGAGTTAGTGTGTGCTAGCTCACAGTTTTTTAGCCTCTGGCGCCCACATTTTTATCTCACCTCAGGAAGGATGGGGCTCCAGAGCAAACTAACTGATGCAGCAGCCAAACTGCTCGCTCCCCATTTTAATGCCAGTAGCTCACAAAGTAGAATTTTTGCTCACAAGACTCCACAGCTTAGAGGGAGCATTGTACCTGTGGACCTCACAAAACACATCTCCCCCCCCACCGCCACCCCGCCTCCTGCGAATGTGGGCTAATGGAATCCCTGAAGGACTACATCTCCCAGCAGCCCCTGACCTAAGGAATAGTCGCCTTTTTCTCATGGGGGGGGGAATGAGGGAGAAGGGAAGACCAAAAAGGGTCTGTTGTGTTATTTAATGTATATATGGACTTTTGGAGTAAAAGATTATCCTGAGGTGGCAGCAGCATGAAATCGACGTAAAATAACCATTATCCATTTTAAAATGCAGGGTCGTTTTGTAGAAAAAGAGCTAGGGGAACTCAGCATATGCCACACCCCCTGACTTCACCGGAAGTGTGTCATAAGGCCACACACCCCACCCCCAACGGTTCCGGCCGCCGCTGCCGGCCTTGCAGCTCCACTGCCGAACCCCATGAGGGGCCCGGCGGTGGACCTGCAAGGCCGGCGGGAGTGCGAGGAAGCCCCACCAAGGCCCTCCCTGGCCCCAGGCAGGCAGGGGTGGGGAGAGGCGGGGAGGAAGCAACTTACCCTCCCTCTTCTCCTGCCTCCTCCTGGCTGAATGAGGGCCGGAAGCGAGGCAGCCGGAAGCAGGGGGCGGGGCTTCGTCATGTGCCTTGCCCCCGTACCTCACCCGGGGGAACTGCGATCCCCCGCGATCCCCACGAAATGACCTCTGTTAAAACATAAAGCCGTTTTTTAAAACAGAGCAAAGTTTGAGTCCAGTCAGCCACGTTTAAGACCAACAAAGTTTAATTCTGGGTATAAACGTTCAAGTAGCTGCCGTGGCTCAGTGGTTAAGACGCTGAACTGCAGACCAGAAGGTCAGTAGTTCAGCAGTTCGAGACCCAAGTGCCGCGTGTCGGAGTGAGCTCCCATCTCTGGCCCCAGCTCCTGCCAACCTAGCAGTTTGAAAGCAAGAAATTGCAAGTAAATAGGTACTACTTCGGGGGGGAAGGTAACAGTGTTCCGTGCACTTTGGCATTTAGTCATGCCGGCCACATGACCACGGAAATGTCTTCGGACAGCACTGGCTCTTTGGCTTGGAAACGGAGATGAGCACCGCCCCCTCGAGTCGGATTCTACAGGCTTTCGAGCAAGAGAAATCTTTACCTTTACTATAAGCTTTCATGTGCATGCAACAAAGTGCATCCAACAAAGTTTAATTCTGGGCATAAACTTTTGTCTGCATGCAACAAAGTTTAATTCTGGGGATAAGCATGCACACAAAAGCTTATCCCCAGAATCAAAGTTTGTTGGTCTTAAAAGGTGCCACTGGCCCCAAACTTTGTTCTGTGGCTTCAGACCAGCACAGCAAACCCACCAGAGAGCAAGAGCTACAAATCCTGCACCAGTGAAGAAATGACCGCTCATCCACCAAAGCCATAGTATTTATTCCATTTGTGTTTGGCTTCATGAAAACCTGACTCCTCCCCATCCCATCCCATTAAATCAGAACTGTTCCCCTGGAGTAACTTCACGATAAAATCCTGATTGGTTCCCACTATTAGAAAGCCCTAAATACAAACGTTCTGACAGAAGATGGGTTTTGTGGTTAGGGTGGGAATATAAACTTTTGGACTGACTACTGACTCAAAGGAAATGCCGTTCAAAATGGGTTTCCAGCCTCACCTATATATTTCATTGGGCTTCTCCAGCGGTATATAAAAAAAGAGAGAGCAAACGTCTGCATCTGGCGATCTTTGTATAGAACACATCCATCCATGTTAAGGGTTTCCCCCCCCTGGCTTTTACTCCAGGGTAGCGGACATCTGTTCCTATATCCTGGCAGGCTGCATAGCTGATAGTTCCTTACTTCACAGGTGAATGACCTCTAACCATATCTAATCAGCTTAGAGGGAGCATTGATAAGGACAGCAGGCTACTTCAAAGCAACCCGGCAAAAGCATTTCAGTTTCACACTCTCCCACACTCCCCTCTCAGTTGCCATGACAAATGAGCCATAAAAGGCATAGCAAGTTTGACACTTATGTCCTATTAATTTCAGCATGAAAGATAAGGTTTGTGAACAACTCCCCCAAGGCAGGTTCCTCCAGATGTAAGACCCAGAACATTAAATGCCACATTGATTCCCAAAGAAGACAGCGTAGAACAGCAGCCTTAATCATGTGTCCCTCTGGCTGGATTTTGCCCTTGCCTAGCCTGACACAAGACCGTATTTTTCCCTTTAAAAAATTACACACATACTAAATCAAAGATCCAGCTTTCTGCAAAACATTTTCCTTCTCTACTCCCTTTCCACATACAAGAAAGCTAGAAAGGAAGCATTGTTAAACAAGAGAGGGGGGAAATAAAAATCAGTTTGCGAGATTTTTTTTGTTACTGTTTCCTAAGTTTCCCCTGGTGGAATGTTGTTCGGGAAAGCCACAGTGGTATTCACAATGGGGGGTTGGCATCACAACCAATGCTCCCTCTAAGCGGTGGAGTCTCGTGAGCAAAAATTCTGCTTTGTGAGCTACGGGCGTTAAAGTTGTGAGCGAGCGATTTGGCTGCTGCAAAACTTAGTTGGCTCTGGAGCCCTCCTTCCTGAGCTAAGACAAATATCTGTGAGCCGGAGGCTAAAAAACTGTGAGCTGGCTCACACTAACTCAGCTTAGAGGGAACACTGATCACAACCACTATGCCATCTTCTCAGTGCCCCTTTGGCAACAGCGCGACGTATTGTGTGTTTTTGGTAAGCCCTGGAAGCAATTAAATGGCTACTCAAAGCACAATCGCAGTTGAAATAGGGCTAGTTGCCTGCACCGGACTTTGCTGCAATGGAACTTGGCTTTTCAAGACCCAGCATCAGCATATTTTAAAACCTGTTTCTTCCTCTTTTCTCTTTTCAAGACAGCCGCTTCTACACCATTGCCTTCCGAAAACGATGAAAACACTTACCCAGTGCTGGCTTACTCAGCATTAAAAGAAAAAGCAGAGCCCATGTGGAGAACATCGTTCCCAAATCTCAGCTTGGAGGAGTCTCTCTCCTGGTCCAGCAGCAGGGAAGAAGTTAACAAGCGGCCTCTCCTCCGGTCTCTCTGCCACTCTGAGCGGTTTCGCTGTGGGCCAGCCAGTGTTGAAGGAAACCGACGCCGGCCAAGCCAAGATTCTGAGGCAGACCTCTCCTTCCTTCCTCTTTTTCCCTTTCCCCCACCCCTCCACTAAAACCCAACCTTCATCCTCTGCAAAGGGTCCAAATGCACACTCATTCTAGGCCAAAACTTTTTAAAAAATCTTATTTATTTATACTGAGCATGAATAGAATGTGCTGAACGGGCTCCTCTGTGCAGTTTTTTTAAAGTCATTCTGTAGAAGACAGAAAACCAGAGGGTGTCCATGTAAAACATGTTCTGATTTGCTTTAGACTGTTAAAAAATATCCCACTGTCTCCCGAAAGCTCAGGATAGATTCCGCCATTTCCGGCATGTTTTGCACACATCAAACTACAGAGAAGCCCATTTAAGCTTCTCCACAGAAACTTCTGTATCCCTTCTTCCAAAGTTACCTTGGGATTATCTTGGGTTAGTTTCACAGAACTCACCCAAGATAAATGGCTAGATATCTGGAGAACCTACGAAAACAAATCTCCTATAATTACACAAAAATGGAAAAATTTCAGAATAATATCCACCTCATCTAAATGTCTTTGCAGATTACCAACAATAGCTGTGTTTTAGAGATAGTGTGAGATTATCGCTTATTTAAATTACCTCTCAAAGGAAAGACGACGCTGAATATTTTCACTTTTATTACCTCTTTCATTAAGACGACAGGAATGAGTTGTAGAAGGGTGAAAACGTTTTATCTGTTTCTCCCCACTTCTTGGTGGTCAATTTGATCTTCCCTTTTTGTAAATGACCTCAATAACAACAAAGCTGCAATTATTGTAATTATCAGGGCTCTTTTTGTAGAAAAAGCCCAGCAGGAACTCATTAGCATAATAGGCCACACCCAACAGCAGGAA
>NW_015173238.1:39003-43871 GCF_001447785.1 Gekko japonicus | reverse complement strand
CTAATGAGTTTCTGCTATTGGGTGTGTCCTGTTATGCTAATGAGTTTCTGCTATTGGGTGTGTCCTACTATGCTAATGAGTTCCTGCTGGGCGTGGCCAACTCAGGAGCCAGCCGGAACTCCGTTCCTGTGCGTTCCTGCCCAAAAATAGCCCTAGTAATTATTTATATTTTGTCCTTGTAACCAATGGTTCTCAAAGAACCGAACAGTAATAAGGGTTTTAAAAAAAAAAGACTGCAATATAAAAACAACAATACAATTATTGATCACACTGAGAGAGAGAAGACGAAGAAGAGAGAAGAGACTGGATTTATACCCCCCTTCACTTTCCAAAGGAGTCTCAGAGTGGCTTACAAACTCCTTCCCTTCCTCTTCCCACAACAGACATCCTGGGAGGTGGGTGGGGCTGAGAGAGCTCGTGAGAGAACAGCTCTGAGAGAACTCATGACTGACCCAAGGTCACTCCAGCAGCTGCATGTGAAGGAGTGGGGAATCCAACCTGGTTCTCCCAGATTAAAGCCCGCGCTCCTAAGCACTACACCAAATGGAGACAGTGTGGTGTAGTGGTTAAAAATGTTAAGCTACTATCTGGGAGACCCAGGGTCGAATCCCCATGTTTGCCATGGAATCTTACTGGGTGTCCTTGGACCAGTCACACTCTCTCAGCCTAACCAATCTCACAGGGCTGTTGTGGGAATAAAAGGGAGGAGAGGAGAAATCCGCTTTGGGTCCCCATTGGGGGAGAAGGACAGGGTAAAAATGAATTAAATAAAAAAGTAAAATGTAAAAAGAATGCACAAAAAAACCCTTACGTGGAAGCTCCATTGTCCGTGCACATGCCTCTGCATTGTCAAAGCAATATGGGAGCAATAAGTTAGGGTTGACAACTCCAGACTGGTAAATTCCTGGCTATTTGAGGTTGGGACCTGGGGAAGGCAGGGCTTGGGTAGGAGGGGGACATCAGTCTCTTTCGTTGGGAGATCAATTCTAATTCCCGGAGATCTCCAGTCACCATCTGGAGGTTGTGCGTATAACAACACAGTCAAAGACTGTAACACCGTACCCAAAAACACTTGACACTCGTTTCAAAACATTCTTATATTAACAGTGTAGTACTTTAAATAGTCATCCAGATCCATTCCGAAGACACCAGTGTGAATAGTCCAATGCAGTTCAACAAATTCCTAACAAGCCGGTTGGAATAGATATAGACTGCTGTAGACGGGCAAGAGAAATAGGTAGGGCTTGGTGCTCCATTGCTGGAGGTGGCCTGACGAAGTCCTGAAAGGAAAGGGATGGGAACCTGGCGATCTGTCGCCACACCTCTTAGCCACTGTGTTTTGTGGACATCTGTCAACTGTTACTTCTCTTAGTTTTGTGGACTTTTATCAGCTGTTAGGAATTTGTTGAACTGTATTGGACTATTGACACTGGTGTCTTCAGAATGGATCTGAATGGTTATTTAGAGTAAAGGTAAAGGTTCCCTTGCTCAAAAGCCAGTCGAATCCGACTCTAGGGTTGCAGTGCTCATCTCCATTTCAAAGCTGAAGAGCCAGCGCTGTCTGAAGACGTTTCCATGGTCATGTGGCCGGCATGACTAAACACCAAGACGCACGGAATGCTGTTACCTTCCCACCGAAGTGGTACCTATTTATCTTGCTTTCGAACTGCTAGGTTGGCAGGAGCTGGAACTAGAAACAGGCGCTCACTCCGTCATGCGGCACACTTGGGTCTCGAACTGCTGAACTACTGACCTTCCACAGCCTGCAGTTCAGCGTCTTAACCACTTGAGCCACTGCAGCTCCTTTATTTAGACTACTACACTGTTTTGAATCATATTACAGAATTCCTCCAAAAGAACAATGTCCAATACAGATGGATTTTTCCAGAAGGACTTATATTCAACTTTAAGGAGAAGAAGGAAAAAATTGACTCTCTATTAAAAGCAGAACTCTTTCTTAAACAGCAACAATCTTCAACCAAACAAAGAAATGGAGCAGAGGAAGAAAAGGCAACGGGGAAAAACAGCGAACAATAGAAATCCGATACGGATAGTTCATCTTCTACAGCTACTTCCATGTCTTTGGGTGAAATCTTTGACTCTGACTCAGATTTGGATTTAGGAGCTGCGGCCCCTAAAACTTTTAAAGTAAATCTCCCCTGGCAAAAGAAGAAGAAAACCAAAGCTAAGAAGAAATCTAAGTGAAGATCTGAGATTACCTATGTTGACATTTAACTTACTTATATTCTCAACCAGATGTGATGTAATATCAAAAATGCTTTTATGTTCTTTCTTTTTAAACACTTTTATTAGACTTTAAAGAATTGAGTGAAATTTTTAGCATGTAGACATATAAAAGCATTTTATTAGCCTATCAAAGGTTCTTGATACTCTCTTTGTAGTTTTAGTTTTGTAGGGTACAGTCTTTGTAGTGTGTAGGAAGAAAAGCAATAAAAAGCATTTTTTTAAAAAAAGAATGTTTTGAATCAAGTGTCAAGTGTTTTGGGGTACAGTGTTACAGTCTTTGACTGTGTTGTTACGGGCACGACCCGCTTTGCTGTACTTCCATTTATTTATTCTAGACCATCTTGAGGTTAGCAACTCTCCCAGCAATACGAAGAACATTCCTGCCATGAGGAATCAGCCGGGCAGGCCTTTCGTAGCCTCACGGCGGGGAGATGTGGGGCCAGAGAAGTCCATTCATCCATCTTCTCTTGGCCATGGCGCAAGTCCTGTTTCTGTATTTAGAGCTGCCTCCCTCAATTATCTTTTTTGGCGTCTGATGTCTGAACAAGCATTCATTTCCCACGCCTTATTCCAAAAGTGGCAGTGCTGATAACAGGAAAACACACCAGCGGGGCAGTATACATTTTTGGCACACCATAGTCTTCTGAAAATAGAAGAGAGAACATTCCCTCTCATCTTTAGCCGAAATGTAGTCTAATAATCTGAGAGGAGTCATGTGAATTAGAAATACGAGCGAAATCCAGTTATTCCTTTGAGTTTTCCCAACTGCCAGCAGCCACAGGGAATGATATATCTGAAGCATGAGCAGGTAGAGCTGCCAACATGCTGGAGAAAACAGTGTCCTCCTATCCCGTTAACAGAGGCTTGGTGGGGCATTTTTGTGATCAGATTATGTCATTTACCTCCATTCCATGAAAACCTTCATCTGCACATTTCCATGCATAAAGCCTGGGGTATTTTTGGTGTCGTGGTTAAGTGCGCGGACTCTAATCTGGGAGAACTGGGTTTGATTCCCCACTCCTCCACATGCAGCTGCTGGTGTGACCTTGGGTCAGTCATAAATTCTCTCAGAGCTGTTCTTGAAAAAAAGAGCAGTTTCTGTCAAAAGTTTCCCTTGCTCGAAAGCCAGTCGAATCCGACTCTAGGGTTGCGGTGCTCATCTCCATTTCCAAGCCAAAGAGCCAGCGCTGTCCGAAGACATTTCCGTGGTCATGTGGCCGGCATGACTGAACACCAAGAGGCTCAGAGGTTAAGATGCTGAGCTGCAGACCAGAAGGTCAGTGGTTTGGCAGTTCGAGACCCGAGTGCCGCGTGATGAAGTGAGCTCCCGTCTCTGGCCCCAGCTCCTGCCATCCTAGCAGTTCGAAAGCAAGAAATTGCAAGTAGATAAATAGGCACCACTTTGGTGGGAAGGGAACAGCGTTCTGTATGCCTCGGTGTTTAGTCATGCCGGCCACATGACCATGGAAACGTCTCGCTCTTTGGCTTGGAAACGGAAATGAGCACCACAACCCTAGAGTCGGATTCGACTGGCTTTCGAGCAAGGAGAAACCCTACTTAGCATTTATAGTGGCTGGGTGCAAAGGATGATAGGGCTCCCGTGGACTTTCAGGACGTGAAGCTTTTATCGCCCTGTAGTGGCATCACTTTGCCATTATCGGACTCTTCCCTGTGCACAGCTTAAAGCGGTGGTGCTCGCTGACACTTTTTCTGGCGCCCGCCAAGTGTTTTGAGGGCATGGGCAGGGCCCATGTTTGCCAGGAGAGGTTGACAAGTGGGTAGGGGGCTTACCAGGAGCCTCTGGGAGAGGGGAGGGAGAGTCTGGGTGAGCTGCTGTTGCATTTAAAGGGACCAGGTTCCTTTTAAATGCTTTCCCACCATTGGAAATAATGGAGGGTGTGGGCACCTTCGTTTGGGGTTCATAGAATTGGACCCTGCTGGTCCAATCTTTTTGAAACTTGGGGATTATTTGGAGGAGAGGCATCAGCAGCTAAGCTAAAAATTTGGTGCCTCTACCTCATAATAACAGCCCCACAGAGCCCCAGTTACCCATGGATCAATTCTCCATTATACCCTATGGGGACCGGTCTCCTTAAGGTATAATGGAGCACCGTTGCAGCTATTTCTCCCTCCCCCGCTTTCTGATAGTTCTGAAGCGAGGGGAGGGGCTCCAAACGGGGGATCCCCTGCCCCCAACTGGGGATTGGCAACCCTGGTGGGGCCAAGGACAGCTTAAGGTATAATGGAGCACCGTTGCAGCTATTTCTCCCTCCCCCGCTTTCTGATAGTTCTGAAGCGAGGGGAGGGGCTCCAAACGGGGGATCCCCTGCCCCCAACTGGGGATTGGCAACCCTGGTGGGGCCAAGGACAGCTTTTGCCCAGCATAACGTCTGACTGACTATTGGAGATTTGATCGGCAGATTCTTTTCAAATGACGCTTTGGTAGCAGCTGCCACAACAGCAGGAGGGTCTGCACTGTGCTACGGAAGGTAAGCTGTGGCAGCCATTTTGGGGCTGGTTCGGCCTCCCGCAGTAGCCGTTTTGTGGCAGCCATTTTGTTTTTGTTCCCACCATGCTGCGTCAGGATTCCAAATGGGTCGGCAGGCTCAAAAAGTTTTGGG
>NW_015173238.1:33305-36543 GCF_001447785.1 Gekko japonicus | reverse complement strand
TCAAATGGGTTCTGAAAACTCTGAGTTTATAACCTGTTTTCCATGTATGTCAGGGGGTGAGGAGTTGCTGTTCAAGAAATACTCAACACTTCATTAACAATGCAATCTAGGGTGGGGGGACCAAAATTGCTCAGGGTGTTCTGCCAGGCAGCATATCTCAGAGTTACACTGGTATAGCATGGCAGCTGACTGCTGGTGGGCCTCCTCTGTGGCCAGTTGCGCTTCGCCCCCCGACCCCCCCCCCCCCAAATCAGAGGAAACTTATGCCAGCACAAACTGCCAAGTAGCCCACAGGTAGTCCATATAATGGAAAAGGCAAAGTACACCCCAACCATTGTGGTCCCACCCAGCACTACATAAACTCCGGCCAGAAGACCCCCACAGCTCAGATGATAGGATGCACGGCCTGGGACTTTCTCTGAGGTATCTGACTCAGAGCATGCAGCAGTGCACTTTGGAGGCTGGAAATGTGGAGGGAGCGCTCTTAGCATCACAGAGGGAACACCTAGCACTAACACCCAAAGAGGAAAGCAAACCTCTTTGCTGTGTAACTAACATCTTTCATTTCAGAACTCATACCATGTCTCCAGAGAAACACACCAAAGGGGTGGCCACACACTGACAGGCAAGTAGGGGCAGGGAGCTAGCAGCCTTGGCCTAGGATTCTGCCCCGGCACTCCCTTCCCCCTCACATGCATCCCAGGTGCTGCCTAGAGATGTGAAGGCCCGGAAAAAAACTGGAAAAATTAGGAAAAAAACCGTTTCCCCCCCAGTTTTTTCCCTGAAGCCTTTTTTGTTTTTTTTCCGAAAAACTGGAAAAATTGAAAAAAGAAAAGAAAAAAATTGATTATGGAACGTTTTATTTTAACATGATGAATAAAATATTTTAAGACAAGGTGTTCAAATATTTTCCAAATCATTTCTAAAATATATAATGGTATCAGATTGATCTAATTTCTCTGCACTGCGGACAAGCAAGTCCTAGGTTACAAACTGAACTCTCCAATGCAAGAACAAGATGCATTTCTTCCTTTAGGAGGTGCTGTTGTCACAAGAAAAGAGGAAGGTTTCAGTCTTGTTTTTGCATGTGGGTGGGTATTCTGTGTGTAATCATTGTTTGGATACACTCTATTTTTAATACGCTAGTTGTGATAATTTCATGCCAAGTAAACATGTCCATAGTCATATTTTATGTTCCTAAAGTAACAGAATGACTTTCAATCTAGAAAAAGACAAAAGAAATGCTAATATAGCATTTTTTTCAATTTTCCCGAAAATTTCCGGTTTCCCCCCCCAAAAAACAGAAAAAAAACGGGTATTTTTCCAAGCTTCAAAATTTCCGGAAATTTTACATCTCTAATCCTGAGCCTCCCAGTTAGTACCTATAGGAACTGTGGCGGAAAGTTCAAACCCTCCAATGGGACTTGTGGGTGTGTATCAGGGACTGCATATAGTTGGCCGTGCCGGCCGTTTGCGGCTGTTCTGTTGTGTACCAGTAAACCATGAACTGATCATCACGCTGTGTCCAGTTTCTTCATGCCTCGAACCCACGACACAACACAGTGATAGTGGAGAGTGAACAGGAAGATGCTTAGTGCCTGCCTATCTGCCTGCAACTCTCTGGGGTCACTTGTCTTCTGGAGGCTGAGAAGCTGGGACTTCGTATCTGGTACCAGTTCCAACAGGAACCAACTTTGCCTGTAGAACGCAGACGTGAGTTCCAAGATCCAGACGCTCTGGGGGGAATTTCTACTTGCCCATTCCTGTGGTGCTTGCAGCCGTTGGGGCAGAACCGGTCAGTCGTGCCAAGGCCAGGCCAGAGTCAGCGCACCTGTCAGCTAAGCTGCCATGAGTAGAGAGAGGCTTTCTAATTGTTTTGCATTCCTTCCCATGTGCTTAATTGCTTCACAGCTGCAACGCTTATCTGTAAAGAGTTACTGGAGGAGTTGTGGTGTCTACCTTCCGTGGGATCGTCCTGGTTCCCAGCTTCACTACCGTTAGAGACTCTCGCTATCTCCCGCATGCGGGGGCCCATCGAATTGGGTATTGCTGGGGGGCGGCGCATACGAATGCCCTATATCCTATTATGCGCATAGGTAGTCCGCCATTCCTAACAGTGTTCGTGTTATTGCATCTATGGCTTTTCAATAAAAGTAAAACCTTCCTAGAAGCGTGTACTTCGTTGTTTTGCTGTGGATCCTGACAGCACCCCGGTCTGGGGCAGTGGCCGGGGCCCAGGGCTTCCGGCAGGGCCCCCTGCTGCCGCCACATGCGTCCTTCTCCACTGGGCAGTCTTCCTGCCACTCGTGTTCCTGGCCGCTTGGGTCGTCTGGCACTTTGGGGGGAAAGGGCATGCCTGTGAGCATGGACCAGTGGGAGGGCGGATGGGAAAGGAGGAACAGTTTAGGGATTGGGCACGTGGGTGAGGGAGGGGACTTCTCTGCCCAGGGCCCCCAAAGCCTGAAACTTGCCCTGGATGCGTTGACCATCATGGCATTAGTTAAGGCTATTAAAAAACAGCATGGGTGAGGGACAGGAGAGCCATTGTGAGCCATTCCCAGTATCACCAGCCATGCAGGCAGTGTTGTTGCCCATTATTAGCTGGTGGTGTGACACACCCAGTCGCCTGAACAGCCCTGATTAGCCTCATCTCAACAGAGCTTGGGAATAAAGCTGGGTGGGCCCTGGTTAGTCCTTGGATGGGAGACTACCAAGGACTAACCGCTCTGAGCGGTTTACATAGCATATTCATACTCCTAACTAGGGCCACACAGTATTGGGAAGGTGAATGCCTAACAGGCCCCCTACCGGCTTGTTGTTCTTCCCGCAGCTCTTCTTTTTCCTCCGATTCTGCATGGTGGCTCGGCTCGGCTCTGCAGCGGCTCCTTCTGGGGTACTTCCGTCGTCCGCGACTGTGCAACAACCACTGCACCGTCCTCCATCCTGACTGGCTCCGGCCATGCTGCGCTGCTGCGTCATTGCGTCTCCGGACCAATCCCCGTTCGGAACGCTCGCCTGCTCGATGTTGAGTTTGCCGCCATTCTCCGCTGGATCGCCGGATCGCCCCGCTGTTGCCGACACCACCGCTCCTCTCCTTGTCGCTGCTCCACCGGATGGCGGGTGCCCCCCTGCACCTAAGGCAGGTACCCATTTATCTACTTGCAGAGCTTTCGAACCACTGGGTGGGCGGGCACCGGAAGGCAATGGCAAACCATCTCTGCCCATCTCTTAGTTTCTG
>NW_015173238.1:27445-32742 GCF_001447785.1 Gekko japonicus | reverse complement strand
GTTCAGCAGCAAGTAAATCTCCACACGCGTTTCCAAGGAAGCGTTATGCTTTATTAGATTACAAAACTGGTACCCTAGCCACAGGATTATTGTTAGGAATGACCATGGGGCGGAAACATCCTTACATATAGCAGGATGGGGCAAATGGCTAAGCAAATGAAATCCGAGCGCGCGGGCAGGGGAATTCTCCCGGCGGGAGGATACATGCTGAGCGGGAGAGTCGCAGTGCCTCATGAGAGCCGAAAGATTCACACCAGCGGTGGAACGCAAGCCCTCCCTCCTTCACAAGGCCAGACAGATAACGCCGTCTGGCAGTACCAGCTCTCACAGTCTCCCTAGCCGACGGAACACGTCTGACCCTGCAGCTGAACAAACCCTCGCCGACTGTGAATGTGTGTGATTTAAAAAGATATATGTTGTCCTCCCTTACCCCCCATAAAATCATTGTTAGTCCCGCGTGAATGAGTAACTGTAAATCGCTCAGAGCCAGCAAACTCTGCAGGATTGCGCGAATAATACATTGAAAGATTATTATTATTACTGCAAGCGGCAGAGCAGCGAGCAAGCCAGGATCAGAGAAGGGAACAAGCAAAACATGGCAGCTAGCTGGCATCCACCTCGACAGCTCCCCTCTCCGGGTCAGAATGTGGGGATTCTCCATCCTGAGGCAGCTCCTGGTCACAGGACTGGGCCTTGGTGGGAAGCCGCCTTCTTCTGACCGGACTTAGAGAGAAGTGGCCGGACTCCACGGCCTCCCCCTGCCCTCGCCCAATGGACGCTCTCCACGACTCTTCTGTCCCCCTTCCGTTGATGGCCTCACCCCTGGCAACGGGACCCCCCCTCCGTGTTCCAGAACCCATGGAGGGTCGTCACAATGGCCGCCTCCTTGGAACGGGCAAAGCAGGCGATCTGATTCCAGCTCCCTGAGCAGACTCGAATATCTCGCATCAGAGGTGGTCCTATTGCTGCCTTTTTGCTCCAGGACAGGGATATTAAAAGTAAAGTCTCCAAGACCAGCAGAGCTGAGGAAAGGCAGCGATGCCGTCCTGCGGCCGTCTGGTGGCAAGGGTAAGGATGCCTTGCCGTCCTATGGTGAGCAACACAGGCCGTGACATCACCCATTATTAGCCGGTGGTGTGACAAACTCAGTCGCCTGAATGGCCCCGACTGGCCTCATCTCATCAGAGCTTGGGAATCGAAGTAGGGTCATCCATGGCCAGTACTTGGATGAAAAGCCACCAAGGAAGACAGGGGTCGCTATGCAGAGGAAGGGCCAAACCACTTCTCTTCATCTCTTGCCTTGGAAAACCCACGGTCTTGGGGTCGCCGCGAGTCACCTGGAACGTGATGGCACACAGTTATTGCTCTGACCTGGAAGGGACAGGCCGGCCCGGTCTCATCTAATTTCAGAAGCCTCAGCAGGGCTGGCCCTGATTAATACCTGGATGAGAGACCACCAAGGAAGTCCAACGTCACTACGCAGAGGCCGGTAATGGCAAACCACCCCTGAATGTCTCATGCCTCGAAAACCCTGTGGGTTGCAGCTCGACATCATCTTCCGCCACGAGGTACATCTCTTTTGTTGCAGGCAAGAGCTCTTTCTCCAAGTTGTTGACATAATAGCGGCAAGAGACCCTGAAACTGGGAGTCCCCGGGCAGCAGTATGGTTTGCCCCAGTAGCTGAGCCAGCCACCCCTGTATATGTTTTGCCACTATGTATATGACCCCCACTTAGAGCCTGTATATGTTTTGCCACTATGTATATGACCCCCACTTAGAGCCTGCGGTGGCTCAAGTGGTTAAGACGCTGAACTGCAGGCTGTGGAAGGTCGGTAGTTCAGCCGTTCGAGACCCGGGTGTGCCGCATGACGGAGTGAGCTCCCGTCTCTAGTTCCGGCTCCTGCCAACCTAGCCGTTCGAAAGCAAGACATTGCAAGTAGATAAATAGGTACCACTTCGGTGGGAAGGTAACAGCGTTCCGTGCGCCTTGGTGTTTAGTCATGCCGGCCACATGACCACGGAAATGTCTTCGGATAGCGCTGGCTCTTCGGCTTTGAAACGGAGATGAGCACCGCAACCCTAGAGTCGGATTCGACTGGCTTTCGAGCAAGGAAACCTTTACCTTTTAGAGCCTGTAATCTTTCCCAAAGACAATCTCTTCAGATTTGTATACAATCCCGTGTTTAGGATATCCTGTTGTGGCTACAAGCCTGAAAAGTCCCACTTCTCCCCCAGGGCTCTGAACCCGTCCTTGTGATTCAGGCCTCATAAAATCCCAGGAATTGTCAGCCAAGAAACTCCACTGGAGGGGAAGGGCAAAGCCGGCCTCAGCCTTCAGAAAGGGGAAGAAAAACTTTTCCCCTTCAGATGGAGGATTTGGTGGCTCTGGAAAGGAGCATAGCTAGCCTTTTGCTTGCCTTTTTGTTTAGGGTTTGGGGGTCGGCTTAGGGAAGGAAGCTTTTTTTAGTGTGACAAAGAAGCGTCCCGTTCAGGATTCCTCACTGGTGTGTGGAGGTTCTGCAGTAAGGTGCCCTGTGAGGCCTATTATACAGTATACACGGGTGTTTTGTCTCACTTTCACTGTGCATGCCCATCGGTTTTTCTTTTTTGTTCTGCACTGTTTTCCCTCCCTCCAGTACTCAGTTCGCTTTCCGTTCACTGTTTCCCCGGGTTTTCCGAGAGTGCTTTTGTGCCGGTTTATCCCTTGCGTTGCTTCCAAGCCGAAGGTAATTCGAAAGCATACGGATTCCCTCAGATTTCCTCCCGCCCTTTCCCCGTCCCTTGTAGGCCATGCCCATATCCAGGTCGTTACACCCACTCTGTACCTTCTGACATTCATCTGTGTGTCCCTCGCTGTTGTAGATTTAAAAAAAAAAATTACAAGCGGCATGAGTCTGGCGATATGAGACAATCACTAGTCTCAGATCGCTGTTAAAAAAAAGAAATGACTCCCAGCTGGACTGCCCTCTACTGCCACCCGGCGAGCCCAGCTTGGCTGCCCTTTCCTGGAGAGGGCAGCCCAGCTGGGATTGCTGCAGAAAAAAATACACTGGAGGAAAAAGAACAGTGCCTACTGCAGGCGCAGAATCTGAAGTCAAGCTTAAAGGCTCGACTGCATGTATTCGCTGCAGTAAAGGGTGCAGAGCCTTTAACATTAAATTTGTTCTGAGAGAAAAGAGAGGTTTTTAACTTGCTGAGGGTACCCTGTCCAGAGAAAGGGGGAGCAAATCTCGCGGGGCAAAGGGAGGCGCGACCACGGCACAGCTCTTGTGTGAAATCGGTCCAGGTGTTTCCCAACCTGTATGTGGCAGCCCTACCACCCCATCTCCTGTCAGTGACCAGGGAGACCTGGCATCCCTAGATATTCTTCAGTCCAGAAGGGAGTTGCCTCAGCGCCTCTCCCGCTGCCCCTCACTCTGTAGCTGCCAGTCCTTTGCTTCTCGTTGGGAGAGAGATCAGCCCGGTCTGCTTATCCGGTGTCAACTCCAGTGCACGCTGACCCTGTCTCGGACATAACCTTTCTGTAGTCGTTCAGCGTCCTCAGACCCCGGGGGCCTCAGAAGGGCTCAGACCCACACTAGAAGCCAAACAGGTCCTGTGTTTTTGGTGGGGTGTTAGGAACACTTGGCGAAGAGGAAGGGAAATGCATCCAGGGGCTGTTCAATTTCTCTGTGGGGAATTTACAGGGTTCGGCAAAGCGTCGTCGTCATCTTTCGCTCTGTGCTTGGGGGCTCAGTGAATAATTGAACGTTCAGTTATTCTTGTCAAAGTAATAGGCGTTGAAGTCACACGTGAAAGCTTATCGGGATCAGTGAGCTTAAAATAAGCCAAGTCCCTCTTTGTGTCTGCATGTTAAACACTCTGCTTCTTAGAGCCAAAGTAAAGGAACAGAGGCCTCCTGGGGATAAGTTAGACCAGGTTTACTTACCTGAGCTAGCTGAGATATGTGTTGTTGAACTGATCACATTAGCAATTGTACTCACACATAGGGTTGGATTGGCCATGAAGGCCGCTGGGAAAAGTCTTGAGGGGGTCAATGGCCTGGGGGCCACTGGGCCCCCAAGTGAGCTAGCCGACCCTGCCCCCATGTGGGGTGGGCCCGAACCTGCTCTTTCTCTCTCCCCCCTGACTGCTTTGGAGTCCACCCTCCGAAGAAGCCAGAATATCTCTCCAATTATATAAAAGCATTTTGGGGTGGCCACCGGCCTATGGGGGTGGCGAGAGGAAATGCACTCCCTCAGCCATTGGCCCGCCAGCTGCCACTCGGGGCAACTGGCGTGCCATTGGGTGGGGTGGGGGGAAGGGACGAGCCTAGCCGGCTTGGCACATGCGCGGCTGGAACGGGCAGCGAGCAGCCATCCCTCGCTCGCCGCTGCTCCACTGCTACGTGCACCGCTCGCTTACTTGCTTGGGTGGGCAGTGGGGAGAGGGGCAAGGCTGGCCACCTTGGCATGCCACGCCCTCGAGCGGGCGAGTGGGTGGGAGGGCGGGGAAGGAGCCAGCCTGCCTAGTTTGGCCTGCTGCCACCACCACTGGCGCGCGGTGCTGTGGACGTGAGGCCTGCTGCCTTTGGCAGCCGCCACCTCCAGCGCGCCGACAGAGGAGGGACGAGGCTGGCTGGCTTGCCCCGCCACCTCCAGCACGCAGGTGCAAGCCTGGCTGCCGGGGAGCCAACGCGCTCTCCTTTGCCAGTGCATGGGGGGCCTCCAGCGGCCTCTCTCTAGGGCCCGTTGTCTCTTTTCCCGCAACAGTCCTTGTACCTAGTTCCCCCATAAAGTCCATCCTCCAAAGCATCCATTTTCTTCAGGGGAACCGTTCTCTGTTGTCTGGAGACCAATTGTAATTTTGAGAGATCTCCAGACAGACCCATCTGGCGGCCGGCAAACCTGCTCTTGTCTTCACTGCTGGACAGCAGGCCCGACTCGAGCAGTGGCAGGAAGGGCTCTGTTTGGGTTGTGGAGAACTGAAGGAGAACGCGGGATCAGAAACCAGGCCTTTGGGACAGCCATAAGAAAGCTCGCTGGAATAATCTGACACCTACCCATAATGGCATTAGTAACAAAGGAAGGAGGCTGAACATCCTGAGAAGGCGCCGAAGGAAGGAGGCGGTGGGAAAGTCCAGATTAGTCAAAGGCTGCCCTTATTGTGGAGAGGATTTGCCCGGGGATTATGATAGGAAGAGAGCAGGGTCAGGGTTAGGGAAGTATCAGGAGGTTCATTACAAAAATCTGCCCACGGGAGCTGGGAAGATTGTTTCCCCCCCCCCCCCCCCCGTTGGTGGAGCACATATTGTGTGC
>NW_015173238.1:25365-27342 GCF_001447785.1 Gekko japonicus | reverse complement strand
AGAGGAATGAAAGGACGCCGAGTAAAATAATAGTTCCTTTAATGGTTTACCTGACATTAAGAAGATCAACGGCTCTCGATATGGGCGCAGGTGATTTTCAACCGTGGATGGCTGCCCGGCACCTCCCGGGTACAGCTCGGCCTGCACGAGAGTTAAAACTGGTATTTTCGGACAAATTCCATCCCGAGGCTCTCTTGATTCCCAGAAGGTGGCACAAAATCATTTTTCTCTAGAAAACAGGTGATTTGAGATTGCTGTCGGCCGACATAAATGAAGGGGTTGTACAATGGAGTCTGAGGCACCACCGCCAACCCACACAGTGTGGGGCGTTTGTGGTCACTCTGCTCGGAAGGGCCGCAGCAATTTGGACTGCTTCCACATGGAAGTTTTGCTCTGGATTTGTGTCTAAACAGGAGTGGTGTTTTTCCCCCCTTAAGCAGTCATGTGATGTCATCCCCTGGAGCCAGTGTGGTGTAGTGGTTAAGTGTGCGGACTCTAATCTGGAAGAACCGGGTTCGATTCCCCCACTCCTCCACATGCAGCAGCTGGTGTGACCTTGGGTCAGTCACTTGTTCTCTCAGAGCTGTTCTCTCAAGGGCAGTCCTCAGAAGAGCTCTCCCAGCCCCACCTACCTCATAGGTTGTCTGTTGTGGGGAGGAGAAGGGAAAGGAGATTGTAAGCCACTCTGAGACTCCTTTGGGTAGTGATGGGTGGGGTATAAATCCAATCTCTTGTCTCTTGTTCTACTGTGCCTAATGGATAAGTCGGCCCTGGTAAGATGCAGTTCCCATTGCGTCCATAAGCTGTTCTCTCAAGAGAAGTCCTCTCAGAGCTCTCTCAGCCCCACCTACCTCATAGGTTGTCTGTTGTGGGGAGGGGAAGGGAAGGAGATTGTAAGCTGCTCCGAGACTCTTGAGTGAAGGGCAGGGTATATCTTCTTCTCCTCCTCCTCCTCCTCCTCCTCTTCTCCTCCTCCTCCTCCTTCTTTCTGTATTTCCCCCAGATTTTGCTGTGATCGTTCCCAAACTTGGTAAACTGTTTTGGCTGAGATTGTCCTCAAAGCACCTTTGCTCACTGTATCGATGCGAAGGCGTGTATTTCTGCAGATCTTACCCTCATCAGCACCATTTCCCTCATCTCAGCCCCCTAAGGTCACCACCAACTCTAGGGTTTCCTACCTCCAGGTGAGGCCTGGAGGTCTCCTGGGGTTATAACTGATCTCCAGGCTACGGAGGTCAGTCTCCCCCAGAGGACATGAGAGCTTTGGAGGGTGGGGGCCTCTGGCAGTGCTCCCTCTAAGCTGAGTTTGTGTGAGCCAGCTCACTGTTCTTTAGCCTCCAGCTCACACATTTTTGTCTTAGCTCAGGAAGCATGGGGCTCCAGTGCAGGCTAATTTATACAGCAGCCAAATCACTGGCTCACAACTTTAATGCCAGTAGCTCACAATGAGGAATTTTTGCTCACAAGACTCTACAGCTTAAGAGGGAGCATTGGTCTCTGGCATCACATCCTTCCCATCGTTACACTCTGCATTTTCCAGGTTCCACTCCCAAACCTCCGGAAATTCCCCAGGCTAGAGAGTTCAGTTCCCCTGGAGAAAATGGCTGCGTTGGAGGGTGGGCTTTGTGGCACAATATCCCGCTGTGGTCCCTCCCTTCCCCAAAGCCCACCTTCCCCAGGCTCCACCCCCAAATTGCCGCCCCCCACCAACAGAGGGTTTTTTGGGGGGAGTGGCTTTTTAAAATAGCTAACTGGCATATCGTTATACTCAGGGGTCATTTCCTGCCGAAGCGCACAGGAGCGGAGCTCCGGCAGAAAAGAGCCCAGGGGGCGGGCACATGCAACAAGCCCCACCCCCTGCTCCCAACAGCCCTCAGTCAGAGCAAGAAGCAGTCAGGTGAGTTGCAGAGCCCCCCCCCCCGGCCCAAAACAGTCCAGTGGCACCTTTAAGACCAAGTTTTATTCAGGCACAAGCTC
>NW_015173238.1:21823-25306 GCF_001447785.1 Gekko japonicus | reverse complement strand
CCCCCCCCCCCCAAGAGCTAGGAATCCAAAACAGTCCAGTGGCGCCTGAGCGGTGGGTGTTGCCTTCTGACACATTTCCGGTGATGTCAGGGGGTGTGGCAAATGCAAATGAGTTAGGCAAATAAGTTATGCTAATGAGCTCCTGCACCTCTTTTTCTACGAAATGACCCCTGGTTATACTGATTTTAAGCTAGAACTTTTCTCTAGCTCCCAGTTCTTTATTCTTCCTTTTTTTTTGGTAAGCATTTTTATGTGTGCCTGCATGTGCACATGTGTGCACGCCTGGAAGTCATGGTGACTTCTGGCAACCCCCCCCCCCCCAGAGGGCTTTTTCAGAGAGGTGGCTGGCTGTTGCCTGCCTCTGCGTCCTGGCCCAGGTATTCCTTGGAGGTCTCCCTTCCAAATGCTTGCCGTGGTCCGCCCTGCTTAGCTTCCGAGATCTGACGAGATTGGGCTGCCCTGGGTTATCCAGGTCAGGGCTCCAGCTTCCAGTTCTGAGGGGTTGTGTGAGGAGGCTGTGGTTAAGTGGCAGAGCCTCGGCCTGGCATGCAGAAGGTCCCAGGTTCAATTCCCCGGTATCTCCAGTTAAAAGGACCAGGCAGGAGGTCATGTGGAAGACCTTTCTCTGCCCAAGACCCTGGAGAGCGGCTGACCAGTGGGGTCTGATTCAGTAGAAGGTTGTGTTCGTTGGAGAGTGTTCATTGGAGGCACCGTGCAGACTTCCCATCAATTCCAAAGGCACCAGTAAACCCACGTTCCATAAAATGCCTGAACCATTCCCTCCCCCCCCTCGAGACAAACACTTTGGAGTCCTTTAACCAACAGGAGAAACCGTTCTGAAGTGCCTGAAGTAGATGTCTAAAGGTTTAAACATTCAGTGAACTGAACGCCGGCTAAGTATAATCCAGGCCCTGACTCAAATTGACAGGGACAGGTTGGGCCGTAGAGTTATCTCTTTAAATAGCCGCAGCCAACCTTCAAAGTCATTTCTTTCTCCCGTCTTGAGTGGGAGGACGCCGGTCGGTCAGCGACCCGTCGGGCACATTTCCTGGGATCCGCCACCCTTCCCGGCAGTATCTGGAAAGGCAAGTTTTGCCCATTGCCTGGGAGTCTCACCGTTTCAATAACAACCAAGGAATTGGCTATGAATTTTGCGGCACAATTTTTCTACTCCAGGGGTATAAAGAGCCAAGAACCCAGGGAACGCTTCGAAGAAGAGGAAGAATATGATCCTTTCTGGCAAAGGTTGGAGAACGTTGCCATGTGACGTAGACCTAGTGTTGGTTTCTCCCCCTTAGGAAGGATGGACTGTCCCAGGGTCGTACCCGAGGCCCGACCCCTGGCCGTCACCTCCCCCGGACCCTCCCTGCCTCCTTACAGTGCCGTAGTTGGAGTATTGCTTCGCGTCTGTATTTATATCATTGTCATGCTTTATAGGTAATAATGTCTTTTTCTATCTTTTCCACTCCTCGTTCTGTAAAAATTGCAACAAGCACGTCGATTTTTAGAGGGTGTACAACGTTAATTCCTTCTTGAATACATCTGTTAGGAACTCACGGAGCTTTTCTCTGAAACTGAATCTGTTGCTTCCAAAGGGGAAAGTAAAGTCCTAAGAAAATCATGGAGATTTGGGCTTATTTTAAATCTTTCTGTGATTCTCTTACCGGTAAAGTATAAAGTTTCTGCGGGAAACAGGCAGAATGGGGTCGGGAAATGGACTGCTATGCATTTTTTCGGGTCTTCAGCTTGTACGCGTCGCCGGAAATTATTGTCACAAAAGGAATTAGAAATATATTGTGACTGGGAATGATGAGCAGCCTTTAGAAGCTAATTGTCTTGTGTCCAGAGCCATCAACCGAGATTAAAGATCTATCGTGAAAGGCTCCTTCGCCTGCTAAATAAAATAATAATAATACTTTCAATTTATCGATCGCTTTTCCCATTCATGCGGGCTCAGAGCGATTTACAGCTACTCAAGAGACAATGGAGTAACAATATATTCGTGGGGGATAGGGAAGACAACATCCAATATTTAATCACACACACATTGTAGCTGGTCGGAGGATTCACCTGCAGGCAGTATCAGTCATGTTCCGACGGCATGTATTCTGTCGGCTGGCTGATGACGTCAGGGCTAGGGTTGCCAGCCTTCAAGGGGGAGCTGGCTTCCCCTGGAATTACAGCTAGACTACAGGGATCAGTTCCCCCAGAGAAAACGGATGCTTTGGAGGGGTGGACTCTATGGGTACCCCACTGAGATCCCTGTCCTCCCCAGGTTCCATCCCCAAATCTCCAGAAGTTGCCCAACCTGGGTCTGGCAAACTCTACCCCCTCACACCCATTGGTAGCCAGGGGGGACCTGGGATCCCTCTGTCGCCTCCCAGATCTTGAGAAAGGTTAAGGTGACATGGAAGTGCATTTGAAGCACCAGAGCCTTACGGGCCCAGCCTTCCTAGTCACACGGATGTAACTGAGGGTGCTTTCGTGTAAGCCCTTCAAATTATCATTACATAATGTCCTTATGCTAGAGCCAGGACAGCCAATTTGCATTTCACAGGCCAGATCTAATTTTATTTAGTCCTTGGCGGCCTCACCGAATTGCAGCCAAGGGTGCAGTCCGAAAAAGACAGACATCGCTCAAAGTTTCGTCCGTTAACGAAAAAGAGAGAGGAAAAGAAAGTGGTAAAAGGGAGAGGTATTCCATGCTGTGTTGGAGCATTGTTCTTGAATGCCCCTAACGATGTCTGAGTGCCAGAAATGCACAGCCTTTTCAGCTAGGTGGTGCCCACATCCTTACAGAGCTTTTCCATGGCTAAGGGGTCAGTGTGTACGACTTTGGCTTTCTCGGAGCAGGTTAAGAGCTTGGGAGCGTACATAGATGCTGCCTTGGCTCTCTGAAAAGCATGGTGTCAGGGTGGGCAGGCGCACCTTTTATGAGCTGCACCTGATTTGCCAACTCTTCTCGTTAGCTAGACTCATCCAGTCTGGCCCCACTGACTCATGTTTCTGTAACCTTATGACTGGATTACTGCAACATGCTCCACATGGGGCTGCCCTTGGAAACAGCCCGGAAACTGCAACGGGTACAGAATGTGGCCGCCTGATAGTTTTCAGGGGTTAGTCGCTGGGAACACATGTTGCCCATTTTGAAACAATCTGTTTCCTGGTTCAATTCAAGGTGCTGGTTATGCCCTTTAAATCCCTTCATGACCTGGGACCCACATATCTGAAGGACCATTGGCTTCCTGGTGTCCCTGTGCTCTAACCATGGCCAGCAGGCAGCCATCTACAACCGGAGCCTGGTCCTGTGGACTCTGTGGTCTGGCCCGCTCCTTGGAGACCTTCAAGAGGCACCTTGTTTGTCCGGGCTTTTGGGGGAGGGGGCTGAATAGGCAGCCATTCTTTTTTGGGGGGGATAGATTTGGGGTTTGCGATTTTATTTTTGGTTTTTAACTGAACGTGTTTAACTATTATTGTAAGCCA
>NW_015173238.1:21588-21704 GCF_001447785.1 Gekko japonicus | reverse complement strand
GGGAGGGACTTAGAATCATAGAATGTTAGTGTTGGAAGGGACCTTGCAGGTCATCTAGTCCAACCCCCTGCACTCTGCAGGAGCAGAGCCAAAAGAGAGCCCTACATACCTACAAC
>NW_015173238.1:20570-20721 GCF_001447785.1 Gekko japonicus | reverse complement strand
AAAATGGCTGCTTTGGAAGGCGGACTCTGTGGCATTGCACCCCGCTGAAGTCCCTCCCCTCCAAAACCCCGCCTTCCTCAGGCTCCACCCCCAAAATCTCCTGGTATTTCCCAGCCCAGAACTGGCAGCCCTGAGCCCAATGCTTGCTCTA
>NW_015173238.1:7508-20552 GCF_001447785.1 Gekko japonicus | reverse complement strand
TTGGCTGCCACTGCCACCATTTTGTGAGACCCGGTGACTGCATTACTTAGGCTTGCCAAGTCCCCCAGGGGGGGCGGGGAAAACCCCGCCCCAGAGGCCCGTTCCCCACCGCCGGCGGATCCGGCCTCGGGGGGAACCCCACCCTAATGTGCACGTCACCCGGTCGGAAGTGATGCGACCACACCGGGCACGCTGGGGGCGGGGCCACGGTCATCCGAGAGAAAACTCTATGGTTTTCCCTCGGATGGTCGTGGCCCTGCTCCCAGCGTGCCCGGCATTGTCACGTCACTTCTGGGTGTCGTGCGTGCGGTGTGCACGTGCTTTGCACACATGCGCGCACACTCCAGGCACCAGCCGGGAGTCCCCCGCTGCGGCTAAAAAAGCACTTGGCAACCCTAGCATTACTTGACTTGGCATAAAGGGATGGGACTCACCAACCCAATCAGAGTTGTTTGACACATGGTTGGAAGCCATGAGATTTGGGGGTTTGGGTTTTTTTTAATTCTCCTTTTTCAAAAGATGGCTTACAGAGTGTACTTGGGCCTGGCTAGTAAAAAAGCCTCGTAGTCTTTCACTCTCCTGCCACTGACGGGGTGGTCTGGCTGCTACTGTGTGGTGGGCCGAGGGGGGTGGATTTTTTCCTTTCCATATGTTCATTTACCCTTTCATTTAAAATATATCCATGTTTTTTTCCCCCTGTGCTTTCTCCCACCCTTTAGCTCTGCAAAGAAGCTATTTGCGAAAAAGTAGGTCTTAAAATAATATTGCATGCTTTACTAATACGACTAAAACTGTAATGGAATACACACGCACACAGGAATTTAATAGGCTTATTTTACTTCTTGCAAACATTAAAGATCTGCATTTAAAACAAAAGCCAACAGCAGCACGTGCATGCACATCTTTAAGACCAATGAAGTTTAATTCTGGGTATAAGCTTTCACGTGCATGCACATCTTTAAGACCAATGAAGTTTAATTCTGGTTATAAGCTTTCACATGCATGCACATCTTTAAGACCAATGAAGTTTAATTCTGGGTATAAGCTTTCACGTGCATGCACATCTTTAAGACCAATGAAGTTTAATTCTGGGTATAAGCTTTCACGTGCATGCACATCTTTAAAACCAATGAAGTTTAATTCTGGGTATAAGCTTTCACATTCACGCACGCTCACAAAAGCTTATACCCAGAATAAAATTTTGTTGGTCTCAAAGGTGCCACTGGACTCAAACTTTGATCAGCATTGTATACAGAATGCATGGCATTTTAGTGTGTGAAATTGTTCCTAGATAAACTAACTCTTTGTGAAGTTGACCAGAATGTTGGTGCCAATGCAAAGAAATGCATCCAGTATTTTTTTTTAAAAAGTGATTGCAAAATATGGTTACTTGTTTGTTTATCTTGAACGCACAAGAGGGTCATCCCCCCCCCCCCCTCCACACTCCTTGAACGCACAAGAGGGTCATCCCCCCCCCCCCGTCTCACATTTATCCTTGCAGGTCTTTGTCTCGGCCCCTCTCTGAAGGGGGGGAGGTTTGAGAAATCTGGTGGGGTGTTTGTTCTGGGCAAGGGTCTCTGGGGACAGAAAATGCCAGCGCTGCGCCCCCTGACTGTAGGAGCAGCTTGCATCCAGTCTGACTGTTAGTCTAAACCAGGGTTCCCCAACATGGTGCATTCAATACAGCAGAGTTTCCCAACCTGTGGGTCGGGACCCAGGAGTGCATCTTGAAGCCTCTGAAAGAGATCTGCAGGCCGGTCCTCCCTAACGCCCACCCCTGCTCTTTGCATTGCCCCCCCCATCTTCCTCCTTGACAACTGTCCACATTCTTGCCACACCCACACTTTTGGGACAATAATCAGGAGAAAGAAGCCATCCAGCAACTAGTAACTTTACAGAAGTAACTGGAAGAAGGGGAAAATAGGCTGAGAGAGTATGGGTTCCCCTTCACAAGGGAAAACTGGAAGAGGAGCAGGCCCGTAGCCCGGATTCTGTGACTTGTGGGGGACATTTTTTCCTGGTGGGGCTGAAGTTCTCAGTGCAGAAAGAAAAGCCATTTAGCCAATAGGAAGCTGTTGCCAGCGTAGATCTCTAAATTGCAAGCTGCCAACCACTTCAGATGACAGTTCTCAGCTGCTGCAAGTTAATCACTTCTGCCAGCCTAAGCAACAATTCTGATAACAAGCCGGCAGGTGGGTGTGTTGACTTCTATAGTCAAGAAAGCAAACACTTAGGCAGAAAAACTCTCTTAAAGGAAACAAGTTTCTTGACAGAGTTAGAAGGGATCCTAGAGGTCACCAACTCCAACCCCCCTGTTCAGTCCAGGAATTAGTCAACTACAGCACCCCAGTCTGTTTAAAGGAGTGCACGCCTTTTAAAAAAATGTTTTAAAATGATTGAAAACAGCATTTACAGGAGAAATGCTTGTGGGGCTGTGCCTTTATGAAAGGGGGTGGAGCCCCCAAAGCCCCACCATAGCTATGGGCCTGAAGAGGAGAGAACCAGGCATGTGTGGGTCCATGGCCTCTGTCTTGGCGCTCCACTAGTAGCCTCATCCTGTGGCTCATCTTAAAGGAGACTAGAGGTTGTAATGAAGCCCTCGTAAGTGGAAGGTGTGTGCTGCGGAATGCTGCTTGCTTGGGGTTCATTGAAGGCTGTGGTTTTTGTTGGTTTCTCAACAACATCTGGTTGGCCATGGCCAACATGTTATAAAGAGACTTTAAGGAGTCCTCCCTTTTGAAACTTTTATTTAACAGAGGAGGGCTATTATTAATTATAAGGTTGTACAATATCTTTCGAGATTCTTTGGAGATGATATTTGATATTTTTGATATCCCTTATATTGTGAATCGTGATTTAGATGATTAATTATATATGAAGAAATGATTGTAAAAATATTTTTCAAAAAATATAAAATTATTTATGATATGTTATCATCATCTGTGCACGGTATTTGTGGTATGTTGGTTTTCCTACTTACCGTGGGTCCTTGTTTGGTTTTGTGTATGTGGCTAGGGAGCTGGCTCACCTCACTGCAAGTAAGATGCCATGTTTATTAGCCTAGAGTTCACCTGCCTGACCTGTGTACAAGTTGGTGCCAAATTCCTTTCCTCTCGTTTCTCCCCTTATTATCTCTGACCTTGTATTCATGCCTGTGTAGTGTCTCCACTTCAATTAACCGTGAGACTAGTTTTGTTTCTCAGCCTCGGCTCGGTTGGGTCATCGGTTATTCATTCCCACCCGTAGGAAACGGGCCGATTGGCCCACAGGTGGGTGGGGGCCCCCAGTTGAATCCTCTATATTACTATATGCTTGTTCCATTTTATTATTTATTTATTTATTTGGATTTGGATCCCGCCCTCCCCGAAGGCTCAGGGTGGCTAACAAAGGCATAAATGCCAGATTATAACAATGAAAACAGTATAAAATACAATGATACAGAATACTACAGTTAAATATTCATAAAAAATAAATTTTCGGTTGTCCAATACTCACTCCGAATCGTAAAACCAAGATGGTGTTCAGGGTGTTATAGCTGAACAACAACCAAGATGATGTTCGAGGTGTTATAGCTGAACAACAACAGCAGTGTATGTCCCCACAACCCTGTCGTCCCCTAGGGACATCCCGCTCCCTCCGATGATACCCGCACCAGCGGTGGTAGAGTGTGGTGACGGGAAGGCGTTGATGGAGTAGTAGTGGCGGTGGCTCGTACTCGAAAGCCTGGTGGAAGAGCTCCGTTTTACAGGCCCTGCAGAAATGTACAAGGTCCCGCAGGGCCTGGATCTCTTCTGGGAGCTCACTCCACCAGATAGGAGCCGCCACCAAGAACGCCCTAGCCCTGGTCGTAGCAAGTTTGATGGTGTTGGGGCCTGGAATATCCAGGAGGTTTTGGCTCCCCAACCGTAGTGCCCTTGCTCGTTATTCCTAACAGTGACCATGTTCTTGTAACCATAGTACTGACAATAAAGTATAACCTTTCTTGGAAGTGTGTGCTCCGTTGTTTGGCTGTGGGTCCTGACACAGGGATGGTGACATACAGGGTCCATGGACACATTGTTTCACAGGAAGGCTTCCTTCTTCTGAGCATGTGTCTGTCGCTGGCATTATTTACAGTCACCTCATAGTTCAGTCCCTTTTGCACACACACCTAGCACAGGTCAGGTGCTTCATAACTTATGAGTTCATAAAAACAAAATAGGGGCCACGTCAGGCAGCAACTGTGTCGAATAAAATTGGACTTGTTGGTCACCATATTGAAAAGGTTGGAACCACATCAACCGGCAACACAGGGTACAGACAATGGGCCTAAAATCATTGCTTGAAACATGTCTCAAACCCTCCCCCCCTCCATTTTTTTTAAACTCCTGATGATGTTCTGGAGAATTTGGAAGCTAGTGCATTCTTCTGTGTTACTGTAAAAAAGTATTTTGGTTCTGGTTCTGGGGCTGATTGCCTGGATTCTGGTGTATTCGGCACAGAACTGGGACACACCCGCTGTGATTTCTTGAATCGTCTTGTCTTTTGATTTCCTTGTATGAAATTTGAGGGGGTTCATTTGTCTCCTGCGGCTTGGAGTAAAAATGCTGGCTTTGCCAAGACTGATTAGCATCAGGGGTCATTTCCTGCAGGAGCGCACAGGAGCGGAGCTCCGGCAGTAAAGAGCCCAGGAGGCGGGCACATGCAACAAGCCCCGCCCCCTGCTCCCAGCAGCCCCGGACCACGAGGAGCACAAGGATCTGCACGTCCCCCCCCCCAATAGCTAGCAATCCAAAAGAGTCCAGTGGAGCCTGAGTGGTGGGTGTTGCCTTCTGACACACTTCCAGTGATATCAGGGGGTGTGGCATATGCAAATAAGTTATGCTAATGAGCTCCTGCACCTCTTTTTCTACGAAATGACCCCTGGTGGGTGTTGCCTTCTGACACACTTCCAGTGATATCAGGGGGTGTGGCATATGCAAATAAGTTATGCTAATGAGCTCCTGCGCCTCTTTTTCTACGGAATGACCCGATTAGCATGGTTCCTCCTCTCCAACAAGGTTAGTTCGAGTGTCGATGGACTGTGAACAGAGTCATCCGTGCCTTTCTCCAGCAAATGGAACTGGCTGGTTGGGAGAAGCAGAGGGGGTTCCTCAGCCATCTTGGTGGTGGTTCAGAGTTGGTTGGACTCAGGGCAGGGGTAGCAGTCTATAACAGCTCTGCTTGGGATGCCACGTTGCCCGCCATGATCTGGGTTCCTGGTGCCGATAAATGGAGCGGTGGGAGGAAACATCAGGGGGGGAATGCTGCCATGCACCACTCTAGGAATTTCACAAATCTTTATGGTAAAAAAAATGGTTCGGCACACAACCGGAAGTGACCTCGTGGCATTGTGCGACAGTTTGCGGAATCTTCCCCCCTGCCAAATGCTCCTGTGGGTTTCCCAGACAAAGGCAACTTAGATAAAGAGTCCAGTGTTCCCTCTAAGCTGAGTGAGTGTGAGCTAGCTCACAGTTTTTTAGCCTCTGGCTCACACATTTATGTCTCCGCTTCTAATGTCCTGGCCCCACTGGTGGACCTCCTGATGGCACCTGGTATTTCTGGCCACTGTGTGATACAGAGTGTTTGACTGGATGGGCCTTTGGCCTGATCCAACATTGGCATCTCTTATGTTCTTATGTTCTTAAGGATGGCTCCAGAGCCAACTAATTTATGCAGTAGCCAAATCACTCGCTCACAACTTTAATGCCAGTAGCCCACAAAGTAGAATTTTTGCTCACACAACTCCACAGCTTATAGGGAACATTGATAAAGACCTGTGGTGTTTTATTTATTTATTTATTAAATTAGCTTTACTAGACCGCCCTTCCCTTCAAGTAGGGCTCAGGGTGGGTTACAACAAATAGTATACAATCTCAATACAACTACATGAAAGTGATCCAATAAATAACAGTATGTAAAAAGAAGACAGAAAAAAACAAGGTAGAATGATGATGATCTTTCTGTGCTGTTTGAAAGAAGAAAGAGTGATTTGCTAGTGGCTCAGTTCATACCAGCTTCAATAGATGCTAAATGGCCGTCTAGCATTGATGGCCTTCTGACAGCAACACTGATTCTGTGAAAGGCAGCGCATGAGAGGGTGGGCAGCAAGGGTTGCATCAGTGCTTAGTTCTTGTGGCCCTTTCTTACACGCCCGGGGAAATGTCGATTGCCACTTTGGGGTCAGGAAGCAATTTTCTCCAGGCCAGTTTGGCCAGGGCTCCTGGAGGTTTTTTGCCAATTTCTGGGCATTGAGCAGGGGTCACTGGGTGGGTGTGGGAGGGAGATAGTTGTGAATTTCCTGCGTTGTGCAGGGGGTTGGACTAGATGACCTTGGACGTCCCTTCCAGTAATATGATTCTACAAGTGGGGACCAGCAACAAAATGTTGTGCATTATTAATGTCTTTTTCATAGTACAGCTGGTTACTCTTTAAATGGCTTTCTTGCAGTAACCAATTTGTTAGCTTTTGGGATTTTCTCATTTAGGCAGGGCGTCCTTTTTCATGAGGTACTTTTGGCTTGTAGTGTTCTGAATGGTACTGATAAGGGATTCTTGTTTCTGACCAAAAAGGCAGAGATTCTTTCAATTGTTCCGGGCGGCGCCCTCTTAAGGGAGAAGGCAGCTCTCTGACAGCCTTCGGTGAAGGGAAAGGAATGACAGTTGGAGCCCACTTTTCCTTTTTCCCCTTTGTTTTCCCCTTTTTCTTTATGGAGCACTGGAAAGAGAGCCATCTAAACTTGCTCAGTTTCCTTGTGCACAGTCAGACAGCTGACTGAAGTTGGCTTCAAAGAAAAGTTTGCCCGGGAATTACAATCACTTAGTTTATGTGAGGTGAGATTTCAAAGACTGCCTTACTGGGTACTGCAGGTCTTGAGGTGCTACAGGTGTTCTGTACACTCTTCTTCTGAGTGCCCTTGTTCAAAGCAGCTGTTTAAATGGCCACATTGGTTTATCAATGGATCAGTGTGAGGCACCTTTGCTTGTTATGGCTCTTGCCTTGCTGTGGAGAATTGTGTGGCTGCAGGGCTCCGGTCTTCTTCAGCCTGAGATGAGTCCACATTCGCCCACAGCACCACAGCTGTCTCTGGCAGTTTATTTGTATGTCAGGGTTGCTAAGGAACATTTTAGAAGGTGGTGTGTACAAACTGACACTGGCTGGAGGAAATCCCGCCTCCTCTCCACCTGCACCCTTCCTCTCAGTCACTGTGCCCATCCCTCCATTAATGACACCTCACCTGTCCTTTTATAACTTCCTCCTGGCTTCTAGTCAGAAGACAGAAGCAGTGGCCAGAAGAAGAGCCCAAGCTGGTGGGGGGAGGGAGTAGAAGCCAGAGAGAATGGTTTTAAAGCTCAGTGGAGCCTGCAGATTCAGAGATTGGGGTGAGAACGATCCTTCTCTCCTGCTTGCAAGGCTTTGCAGTTGCAGGCTCAGATGTCCTTTTAAAACATCCCCCTGCTATTTAGCAATTCATACTTCAGGAAAAACAGCATTGGAGATGGGCAAGTGGCAACAAGGAATCCTCCCCAATCCCAGCTCCAGTTCTGCTGTTGTTTCCTCCTCTCTTCCCTCACCCATTATCTCTCTGTGTGTCTCTCTCTCTGCATCTCTCTCTCACTCTCATCTAGTCAGTCTTTCTCAAGCTGGTGGGGGGGAAGAAGTAGTTAAAAGCCTCCCCCTCCCGAAAGTTTTAAGAGGACAATGGATCCCGCAGCAAAAGAGGTAGGGGTGAGAAGCTCAGCTGTCATTTTAAAATGTCCTCCTGCTATTTAGCCATTCATACTGCAGGAGGAATCCTCCCCAATCCCAGCTCCACTTTTGCTTTTACTTCCTCCCCTCTTCTCCCACTCATTATCTCTCCATGTCTCTGTCTCTCTGTCTATTTCTCTGTCTCTCTCCCTCTGGCTATCAGCCAGTCTATCACTTATTGTCATTGCGGCAGGGCCTGGAGTAGATCCCTGTAGCAGCCATTTTAGAAGGTATGGGGGGGGATTCAACTCTGCCTCTTTTTTTAACTTTTCGGATAGTCCCCCGAGTCTGTAGAAAAACCTGTTAGGGTAGCGTGTGCCCTCTGTTTGCAGAAATTAGTATCTGCAGGCAGAGAGGGACTGTTGAGAACTGGATGTATAGATGCTGGTTTCATTGGCTGCAAGAGGCACCGTGGCTCAGTTGTAGGGCATCTGCTTTACATGAAGATCCCAAGTTTAATCCACAGCATCTCCAGTTAAAGAATGATCAGGTAGGAGGTGATGTGAAAGACTTCCACCTGTGTCCCTGGAGAGATGCTGCCGGTCTGAGCAACCATGATTGAACCTGAGAGACCAATAGTCTGACTCTGTGTAAGGCAGCTTCCTGTGTTCATGGGTGCACTATTTGCCCCTCTTCCCCATGAGGCCCTAGAGAGCCAGTGTGGTGTAGTGGTTAAGAATGTAGTATCTGGGAGACCCAGGTCTGAATCCCCACTCATGCCTTGGCAGCTCAAAGGGTGACATTGGGCCAGTCACATGCTTTCAGTCTAACGTACCTCACAGGGTTGTTGTGAGGATACAATGAAGGAGAGGAGAATAAAGTAAGCTGCCTGAGACACTCTCCATGTGTTTAATTTGGGTATCCTGTGATTTCTTATGCTTCCTGCAGTTCAGTAGTAGCAGGTCATCTGTACATACATTCTGTGCAAAAAGCTAACCCACCAGGCGGGAGGGGAAAAGATATACTACGTTCAAAGTGAGATCTTCTGATGGAGTGAAGCCAATCAGAGGTGCTAGCCTTACGGGGCGCAAAGAAATGACTGCAGGTTCCCAGGGAAGGAGAGAGCGTGAAGTATCGAGGGCAGGAAATAGATAAGGGCCACGAGCAAAGAAAAAACTCACATTCCTGGACAGGAAGATGTTCACCCAGCAGACTCCCTGTCCCCCTCCCTCACTATGGCAGCGTAGCTGACAGATGTGCTTGTGCAAAGGATGGTTATAAGCCCCTGATGAAGACTTTGTGCTGAAACACATTTGACATTGTGTGCTAGCTTATTGTATGCGCACGTTTGTCCCCTGTTTTTGATTAGTTGGTGTTGTGTTTTGTGCACATAATTGAATTTGTTCATTTCTATATCTATATTGAGCTGCGGTGGCTCAAATGGTTAAGAAGCTGAACTGCACGCTGTGGAAGGTCGGTAGTTCAGCAGTTCGAGACCCGAGTGTGCAGCATGACGGAGTGAGCTCCTGTCTCTAGTTCCAGCTCCTGCCAACCTAGCAGCTCGAAAGCAAGAAATTGCAAGTAGATAAATAGGTACCACTTCAGTGGGAAGGTAACAGCGTTTCGTGCGCCTCGGTGTTTAGTCATGCTGGCCACATGACCACGGAAACGTCTTCAGACAGTGCTGGCTCTTCGGCTTGGAAACGGAGATGAGCACCGCAACCCTAGAGTCGGACTCGACTGGCTTTCGAGCAAGGGAACCTTTACCTTTATATCACATCACCCTACTTTTTTCTGATTATTGAGTTCACAACCATTTCAGTTAGTTGGGCATTGCCCTCTTCTTTCTGGTGAACACAGGAACACACGGAGCTGCCTTATACTGAACCAGACCTCCCTTGTTCCATCAAAATCAGTTTTGTGTCTACTCAGACAGGCAGTGGCTCTCCAGGGTCTCGGGCGGGGGTCTCTCACATCGCCTTGATGTAAAGGTCACCTCCTACCGGATCCATTTAACTGGAGATGCCAAGGATTGAACCTGGGGCCTTCCACATGCCAAGAAGATGCTTTGTTTAATCTAAACGATTGTTAGTTTGATTAAACTGTGGTTTGGCGTGGTGTCTTCACCAAGCCCAAGTTGGTGGGAATCTGCCCTGGCTATGCTTTGACGATGTAACACAGTCACATGGTGGTAAATAGGTAACCGAGCACTGGAGTAGGCTAGACAGAATAAGCGCCCACCTGTGTGCTTCCTTTTTATGTAAACACTTCAGTTTGGCTGGATGGTGCTAGGGTTGCCATCTCTTGGTTGGGTAATCCCTGGAGATTTGGGGGTGGAGCCTAGGTAAGGTCATGGGCGGGGCCTTGGAAGGATAAAATGCCATAGACTCCACCCTCCAAAGCAGCCATTTGCTCCAGGGGAACTGATCTCTGCCGCGTGGGCATCACTTGCAATTCCAGGGGCTCTCCAGCCCCAACTGGAGGCTGGCAACCCTAGACAGTTTCCTTCATTTTTCAATATTCTATATTGCATGTTTGATCACCAAGTGCTACAACCTGCCCCAACTCTCCAGAGAACAGTTGTTTGGAAGAAAGACCATTTGAGCTCCCTGGGAGTTTTCCAAAAACATGGGCGGAAAACCAGAGAATGGTTATCAAACATAATCCGCCCGTGGAAATCCCCTTAAGCAAACAGATGCGCTTGGGGTTATTTTCTGTGGTTGCAGAAGATTCCTGCGTAATGGAGGTCATAATTCAGCCACTGCAGCTGGTGAAACTAAGGGCATGCCTTTGGGGTGCCAGGCCCTCTCTTGCCACCGGCGGAGTAGGGGGGGGGGAGGCATTATTTACAGCAGCCTGGGAGCATTTCCTTCATTCTCCCTCCCACCCGCAGGAATCTTGGGAACAAGGTTCTGTAAAGAGGAGGAGGGAACTAAAGCCTGGTTTACAGATGCAAGCAGGGCTCTTTTTGTAGAAAAAGCCCAGCAGGAACTCATTAGCATAATATACCACACCCAACAGCAGAAATTCATTAGCATATTAGGTCATACCCCTGATGACACAGCTCATTAGCATATTAGGCCGCACTCCCATGCTACCAGAAGTGTAGTCATCCAGTCACACCCACCTTTTGCTTCTTATTCTGTTGACCTTGTTTGTGGTCAAAACCCAGGGCTTTTTTTGGAGCAGGAACTCCTTTGCATGTTAGGCCACACACCCCTAACGTAGCCAATCCTAACGAGTCCCTGCTGTTGGGTGTGGCCTATTATGCTAATGAGTTCCTGCTGGATGTGGCCAACTCGGGAGCCAGCCGGAACTCCGTTCCTGTGCGTTCCTGCCCCAAAATAGCCCTGGATGCAAGAGAGAGGGAGAAGGATTTTCACGTGGTAGAATGTACTGGACCACACTGGACCACAAGTGGAAATGATCACATTTTGGAATGTTCCTCCCTGCAGATAGACAACTAACGTCACAAACAAACTTCCAGTAGTGCTGTCTTTCTGTTTGCATGGAGCTTTTCATGCGAAGGAGCATTCAACACTGGAATCTATCCTTTGCATGCAACAGGGAGCATAGATCCGTTCTGCGTCTTTCACTCTCTTGACGCCCTGTTCTGCTACATGTTCAAAGTGGGCCTTGGACTCTATCAGAGAATTCTCAACACCAAACAGATTCTGAGTTAGTGTGAGCTAGATCACAGTTTTTTAGCCTCCAGCTCACACATTTTTGTCTCAGCTCAGGAAGGACGGCTCCAGAGCAAACTAATTTATGCAGCAGCCAAATTGCTCGCTCACAACTTTAATGTCAGTAGCTTGCCAAGTAGAATTTTTGCTCACAAGACTCCACTGCTTAGAGGGAGCATTGCTCAACACCAAACAGATTCTTTGGGGGAAGTTAAACTAGTGATACAAGCTCATGGTGTAGATGTACCTTAACCGTCACATCTGCTTTTACTAGACTTCCTGTGGTTCATATTTTTGCCCAGAACCAACACAAGTGCTATTGATATCTAGGAGATGTGATTCTTGACCTCAGTCTGTTTTTCCATATTTAAAAAACAAACAAACTGTGTGTGATGGGATCTGGCTATACCAGGCTTCCTTATCATTTGCTCCCAGAGTCCCTCTCAGAGTAGGAGAGTCAGGTTGGGGTGGACTCTGCCTGTAGGCCTGTACTCATTTGCTTCGTTTTGTAGTCCGCCTTTCTCGTTGAGACTCAAGGCGGATTACAGAATCAGAGGAACAATGCGATAAAACTGGATTACAAAAGCAAAGAACCGTGAAATAACGAAAGTACAATACATTTCTGATAAATAGTGCAGCATAAGCGGGGGGGAGGGGGGGACGGACCAAAATGCTCACAGGGAGTTGGCTGCAACCCAGTTGCCTTTCAAAAATGCCCTTTTGCGCAATTTGGTTGTACCACATCCCTACTCTTTATTTTTTAATTAATTGTTTTTTTAAAAAAATTCCTTCTGGATAGGGACGGCCAACTCTGGGTTGGGGAATTCATGACATTGTGGAGGGTGGAGCCTGGGGACTTCAGTGGGGTGTTATGGCCACAGAGTCCGATCTCCAAAACAGCCATTTTCTCCAGGGGAAATGATCCCTGCAGTCTGAAGACCACTTGTAATTCCAGGAGATCTGCAGGCCCTGCCTGGAGGCTCACAACCCTTCTTTCTTTACAGTATCTAGGTCTGGTGGGCAATGCTCCCTCTAAGCTGTGGAGTCTTGTGAGCAAAAATTCTGCTTTGCGAGCTGCTGGCCTCAAAGTTGTGAGCGAGCGATTTGGCTGCTGCAAAAATTAGTTTGCTCTGGAGCCCTCCTTCCTGAGCCAAGACAGAAATCTGTGAGCCGGAGGCTAAAAAACTGTGAGCTGGCTCACACCAACTCAGCTTAGAGGGAACGCTGCTGGTGGGTGCGTTCTCTAACTCTAAACTCCTAACAACAGTGCAGTAGAAAGATAGTATTACTTAGGCACAGGGGTCTTTTCCTGCAGGAGCGCACAGGAGCGGAGCTCCGGCAGTAAAGAGCCCAGGGGGTGGGCACATGCAACAAGCCCCACCCCCTGCTCCCAGCAGCCCTCAATCAGAGCAAGAAGCAGCCAGGTAAGTTGCAGAGCCCCCCCCCCTTGTACGTTCCCAATATCTAGCAATCCAAAACAGTCCAGTGGAGCCTGAGTGGTGGGTGTTGCCTTCTGACACACTTCCGGTGATGTCAGGGGGTGTGGTGTATGCAAATAAGTTATGCTAATGAGTTATGCTAATGAGAACCTGCACCTCTTTTTCTACGAAATGACCCCTGCTTAGGCATAAATGGAATACTATTTATTTAGAAG
>NW_015173238.1:7132-7317 GCF_001447785.1 Gekko japonicus | reverse complement strand
AGGGGGAGCTGAGAGAGCTCTCTCGAGAACTGTTCTTTCAAAGACAGCTCTGAGACAACTATGGCTTGCCCAAGGTCATCCAGCAGCTGCAAGTGGAGGAGTGGGGAATCAAACCCGGTTCTCCCAGATTAGAGTCTGCGCACTTAACCACTGCACCAAACCACTACATTTATACCCCGCCTTTC
>NW_015173238.1:1804-3226 GCF_001447785.1 Gekko japonicus | reverse complement strand
GGCCTACGATAAATGCGTTCGATTTGAAGATATCAGCGCAGCAGCTTTCAAAATCCAGTGCGGAGTCCAGAAAACACCCTGTATGGTACGGTTCTTGTTTTTACAATGCTCGTTAAGGCTTCAAAGCCAACCTGGAAATCTCTTGTTAGCTTTCGTAGAAAAAGAGGTGCAGGAGCTCATTAGCATAACTCATTAGCATAACTTATTTGCATATGCCACACCCCCTGACATCACCGGAAGTGTGTCAGAAGGCAACACCCACCGCTCAGGCTCCACTGGACTCTTTTGGATTGCTAGCTATTGGGGGGGGGGGAACATGCAGATCTGCCCTCACAGAGGAGGGAGAGCTTGTACCTGAATAAAACTTGGACTGTTTTGGACCGGGGGCAGGGGCGGGGCGGGCTGGGGCTCTGCAGCTTACCTGGCTGCTTCTTGCTCTGACTGAGGGCCACTGGGAGCAGGGGGCGGGGCTTGTTGCATGTGCATGTTCAAGCAGGTCAACAGTGAGGCCCAATAAGCCAGTATTGTGCATGAATTGTGTATCATATTTCTTAATACTGGAAGGCAGTCCTTGAGTTATCTTTCAGCTACAGGCATTAATGAGAAATGTCATTCCAAGAGCCAAATGTTCCAACCATAGTAAACTGGCTGCCCCCTGTCTGTATCATGAAAGCCACTGACCCATGCTCAGCCAAGGTACAGATATATCTACCTCTTTGCAGGGGGACCCCCTAGGTATGAGGGGGGGGGATTGACATTGCAAATTAATGAAAATAAAAGAGAGTTCTCAAAGACCCCTGAAACCCAGCAGCAGCTTCTAGGCCGTGGGAGAGGAAGCCACAGGGTGGGATCCAGGCTCGGTTTTCTACCGGTGGAGTGGAATATTCCTGCCTCCCCCACTCCCAATTGCAGCCTCCTCTTTTCTACAAGATGATCCTCTGGCAGGACAGGGGACCCTGAGGAATGACACTGGGGGGGGCAGGCAGGTCTGGAGCAAGAAGGGGGATTGCTGGAAATTGCCCACTTTGGCCACTTCCACACTGTCATTTTTGTCACTCGTTTGTCCCTGTTAGGTAAAGGTAAAGGTTCCCTTGCTGGAAAGCCAGTCAAATCCAACTCTAGGGTTGCGGTGCTCATCTCCGTTTCCAAGCCGAAGACGTTTCCGTGGTCATGTGGCCGGCGTGACTAAACACCGAGGCGCACGGAACGCTGTTCCCTTCCCACCGTAGTGGTACCTGTTTATCTACTTGCAATTTCTTGCTTTCGAACTGCTAGGTTGGCAGGAGCTGGGACCAGAGACGGGAGCTCATTCTGTCATGTTGCACTCGGGTCTTGAACTGCTGAACTACCGACCTTCCACAGCCTGCAGTTCAGCGTCTTAACCACTTGAGCCACCGCTGCTTCAGGGTTCCCCCCCCCCCC
>NW_015173238.1:0-1231 GCF_001447785.1 Gekko japonicus | reverse complement strand
TTTTTTGTAGCAGGAACTCCTTTGCATGTTAGGCCACACACCCCTACTGTAGCCAATCCTAATGCGTTTCTGCTGTTGGGTGTGGCCTATTATGCTAATGTGTTCCTGCTGGGTATGGCCAACTTGGGAGCCAGCCGGAACTCCGCTCCTGTGCGTTCCTGCCCAAAAATAGCCCTTGTTGTGTACAAAATCGGCACTTGAGTTGGGGTCTCCAGCCTCCACATGGGACCCGGAGGTCTCCCGGAATTACAGCGTCTCTCCAGACTACTGAGCTCTGGAGTCCCCCTGGAGAGAACGACTGCTTTGGAGGGTGGGCTCTGCAGCACTGTACTCCCCTGGGGTCTCTTCCCTCACCAGATCCCACCATCCCGAGCTCCACCCCCAAAATCTCCAGCCTCTTCCCAACCCAGAGCTGGCAACCATCGCTTGAGTGCATGAACTAGAGCTTCTCGGAATGTTATTTGATGCTGAGCTATCAAAGCGTTGCAAAAACCCCTCAGGAAGCGTAGATGACCATCTACCAAAAAACCAAGCCAGAAGGTTGGTAATGTGCCTCTCTCGCATTTTAAGAACTGGGAACGGCCGGCTATCAGCTGGAATACCTAATATGGCAATTAAGAAAGCAAGTCGTGTGTTGAATTCATATTTTTTTTAGCTAGGTGCCAGGGCATAATGTACAAATCATTCTCTATGATTCCTGCTCTGTTCAGACCATAGTGAAGTTGCTGGTGGTGCAGTGCACTCCTGAGCAAAACCTAACACCCTACAATGTGATGCAAACACAATTCTCTCTTGAAAGCTGAGCTTAAGAGGTACATTTTTCAGCAAAGGAATGGGAGACGAACTGCGTTAAGTGGGAAAGTGCAGCCATAGCTCAGCGCAGGGTGTGCCACACGGGAGTGCAGCTGTGTGCCCGATTGTTCCCTACAAATTTTACGGGGTTTATTATCATTCGGATCAGCTGGAACCTTACCACCACTAGTAATGTCACTCCTTTTAACATCCCCTTTTAATTGCATTTGGCTTCCATGGAATGATTCCCATATGTGTAGCTTATATGGAAATCGTTATGGTCTGCCCTGCCCAAAGATTATTTTGCAATGTGCTGAATTGGGAATCCTGGGTAGATTGAAACCACATGATCCTCTATAATCGAGGGTTACCAGACGTCCTCTTTTTAAAGGACATTCCTCTTTATTTGGTGGGGACAAAAAAGAGAAAAGGGAAAAAA
>NW_015173237.1:159042-167542 GCF_001447785.1 Gekko japonicus | reverse complement strand
AGGCTATACCATGCCACCTTCCTTCCCTCCCTAGATTGCTTTTTAAAGAAATTATTTATTTATTTGTAACATGTATCCCACGTCTCCTGGAGGAAATGGCTGCCCTGGAAGGCGGACTGCATGGCATTATAGCCTACCAAGGCCCCTCCCCTCCCTAAACCCCACCCGTCCCAGGCTCCCCCCTCAAATCTCCAGGTATTTCCAAACTGGAAGTTGGCAGCCTTCCCGTAGCAGCCCCAGTTTTGTGGAATGGGCTTCTCTCAGTGGTCGCCGCCTTTAGCAGAAAGGTGAACAGGCTGAATTGTTTAAGAGGGTTTCTCAGGGTGTTTGGTTTATCCTCAAGGCTGTTTTCGCGAGTTGTTGTTGGTTGTTTTTTAATGCAGTTGTGGTTTTCACGTAAGTTCATTGGGGTTCCTTGGAGAGGAGAAAAGCGGAATAGAAGCTCTGAAAACCAGCCAGCGTGTTTCTTCTTTTTCAGCCGGTTCATTGGGGTTCCTTAGAGAGGATAAAAGCGGGATAGAAGCTTTGAAAATCAGCCAGCGTGTTTCTTCTTTTTCAGCCGAATCATCCAATACCAAAGTTAGGGTTACCAGCTTCCAGGTGGGGCCTGGAGACCTCTTGGAATTACAACTGATTTCAAGGGTACAGAGAACAGTTCCCATAAGAACGTAACAGAAGCCATGTTGGATCAGGCCAGTGGCCCATCCAGTCCAGCACTCTGTCACACAGTGGCCAAAAGTCAGGTGCCATCAGGAGGTCCACCAGTGGGGCGAGAAATCCAGAAGCCCTCCCCACTGTTGCCCCCCAAGCACCAAGAATACAGAACATCACTGCCCCAGACATAAGACCATAAGAGAAGCCATGTTGGACCAGGCCAGTGGCCCATCCAGTCCAACACTCTGTGTCACACGGTGACCAAAAGTCAGGTGCCATCAGGAGGTCCACCAGTGGGGCCAGAACTCCAGAAGCCCTCCCACTGTTGCCCCCCTCCCAAGCACCAAGAGTACAGAGCATCACTGCCCCAGACATAAGACCATAAGGGAAGACATGTTGGATCAGGCCAATGGCCCATCCAGTCCAACACTCTGTGTCACAAAGGTGGCCGAAACCCAGGGGCCATCAGGAGGTCCACCAGCAGGGCCAGAACTCCAGAAGCCCTCCCGCTGTTGCCCCCCCCAAGCACCAAGAATACAGAGCATCACTTGCCCCAGGCAGAGTGTTCCCTCTATACTTTGTAGCTAATATCTACTGATGGACCTCCGCTCCATATGTTTCTCCAATCCCCTCTTGAAGCTGTCTGTGCTGGTAGCTGCCACCACTTCCTGTGCCATCGCTTGCCCCGGAGACAATGGCTGCTTTGGAGGGCGGACTCAATGGCATTAAACCCTGCTGAGCCCCCCCCAAAAAAAACTACACCCCCCCTCCAGGATCCACTCCCAGATCTCCAGGAATCTCCACACCTGGAGCTGACAGCTCTAGATGCCACAGTCATGACTGATGTAGAACGCAAGGTGGGATGTGCTCTCGATTCAGCAAAGCAGCATCAGCTTAATGCCAGCAACCAAGACCCTGGGCGAAGGAACTGAGCACGTTCGAGAGAATCATTTCCAAAAGTTTGCACTGGGAGAAGCAGCAGATGAGAGATGCAGAGATTCACACACACACCCACCCTGCCCCGAAGAGACATATTTTATTTTTTATCCGCGGCACTGCAGCTGAAGTGTGAGGAAGGAGAGGCAAGACTGGAAAAGTGCGCGGGGGAGGGGGGTTATTAAAATTTTAATATACTTGGAATTCCATCGGCAAAAGAACTGCATTCCTCAGCCGCTTAGGTCCTGAAAGTTTTCCCTTCCAGCAAGGTCTGCCCCCCCCCCCGACCATCATTACTCTTCGACTGACGGGGTTAGTGGAAGAACGGGAGCAGAGATTATTCGAAATTATTTTGGGCTGCAGTGCTTAAACAGTTCCCCAAAACGGCAGTGGAGGAAAGGTGACAGAGAGGCTTGTCGGTCCTACAAAATGACCTGTTATTTTCGAACACTGCCCCCCCCCCTTTCCAATCCAATTCAAAGGCCACGATTATTCCAAAGCGGAAGGACTATAGCATTGTTCATTGGATTGTCTTAGGCTGGATGATGTGGAAGTCGCCGACAGAGGATGTATTGATGGCCACAGGCATATTAAAGGTAAAGGTAAAGGTTCCCTTGCTCGAAAGCCAGTCGAGTCCGACTCTAGGGTTGCGGTGCTCATCTCCGTTTCAAAGCCGAAGAGCCAGCGCTGTCCGAAGACGTTTCCATGGTCATGTGGCCGGCATGACTAAACACCAAGGCGCACGGAACGCTGTTACCTTCCCACCGAAGTGGTACCTATTTATCTATTGGCATATTAGACAACTTTAAAAGGGGATTAGACAGATTCATGGAGGTATATCTGTGGCATACTATCTCCTTTCCCTTCCCCTCCCCACAACAGACACCCTGTGAGGCAGGTGGGGCTGAGAGAGCTCTGAGAGAACAGCTCCGAGAGAACTTGCGACTGACCCAAGGTCACACCAGCAGCTGCATGTGGCGGAGTAGGGAATCAAACTCGGTTCTCCCATATTAGAGTCCATCACTCTTAACCACTACACCAAACTGGCTCGCTAGTCTAGGATATTTTTATCTTCCCCTTTTTCCAAGGACCTCTGGGCAGCGGGTGCGGTTCTCTGTGAAGTAGGTTAGAGAGAGAAAGAGAGAGAACGCGTGCGTGACCAGCGGTTACCCGGCACGCTATCTCCACGGCAGAGTGGAGATTTGTTCCTTGCGCACCACAAAGCCCCCCAAGGGTACGCTTGCCTGGATCGACTTAGTTCCACGCATCATCTCCAGGGAGACATAAATATAGCCAGAGCTTCCACACACCCATCCTGTGTCCAGTCGCCACTTGTTTCTGATTAGAGCGCCACTTCCTGTTTCTCTTTTGAAAATGTGAATGCGCCTCCGTAAGGAGGCACGAACCTTCCCACGTCAACCTCGTCCCACGGAGCAGGATGTGCCTCATCTCTGACATGTGTTTATTCTCCCTCTGGCGCCCCTCCCTTCCTCCGAAGCACTCCCAGAAGCGGGCCGTGGCTGCTTCCATTTTAACCTCCCAGAAGCCTTTGGGGCTTGAGGCTTGAATAGAAGGAAAGGCCACTTGCCTAAGGCAGTTTTCTCAATGCCTCTGCTGAATGTGGGCCTAAAGTCAAATTCTGCATTCACACCCAAAGCGCCAGTCCTTTTGCCACGAGAAGGGTTGCCAACTTCAGTTGGGAAATTCCTGGAGGCTTGGGCCTGGAGACCAAGCCCTTTGAGGAAAGGCTGAGGGACCTGGGGATGTTCGGTCTGGAGACGAGGAGGTTGGGGGGGGGGACGACAGCATTGCTCTCTTGAAGTATCTGAAGGGCCATCCCTTAGAGGAGGACAGGGAGCTGGTTCCTCTTGGCAGCAGAGGATATATAGGACTCACAAAAATGGGTTTAAATTAAGGGCGGGAAAGTACCGGTCGGATATTAGGGAAAAACTTTTTGACAGTCAGAGTTGTGCCACAGTGGATTCCGCTGCCTAGGGAGGTGGTGAGCTCCCTCTCACTGGCAGTCTTTAAGCAGCCGCTGGACAGACACTTGTCAGGGATGCTCTAGGGCAGAGGCGTCAAACTCATTTGTTTCAAGGACCGGATCTGACGTAAATGTCTCTGTCAGGCCAGGCCATGAGTGCCATAAAACATAACGCCAAGTACTAGAGATAGAAACTGTATAAAGGACAGAAGCTGGTAAGCTCCGACCTTGGTGTGTACTCACTGCAAGGCCCCCTGGGGTGAGAGGGGGGTTGGAGAGGAAAACTCACATAGGCGTACCAGAGAGGCAGCAGTGCGGTGCGGCTTGACTGCTGCAGGGGAGGTTGTTCTGCTGTGCTGAAGCCCCAATGGAGTGGCTCCGCCCACTCCCCTCCCAGCACTCCCTCCCTTGCATCAGTTGCTCGCGGGCCGCGAAAGAGCCCTGGATGGGCCGGATCCGGCCCCCAAGCCTTATGTTTGACACCCCTGCTCTAGGCTGATCCTGAGTGGGGGGGGGGTTTGGACTAGGTGGCCTGTCTGGCCCCTTCCCACTCTGGAGTTCTATGATTCTATTCTCTGGATCTTGGGCAAGGCGGGGGTTGGAGCAGGGTTGCCAGCCTCCAGGTGGTGGCTGGAGATCTCCTGGGGTTCCAATGACAGAGATCCGTTCCCCTGGAGAAGACGGGCACAGGGCCGGCCCCAGCTTATTTTGCACCCTAGGCGAGGATCCCTTCTGGCGCCCCCCCCCATGCGCCCACCAATTTTCAAAAATAAATGCATTTTAGGAAGAATGAAAAGCACAAACAATCAAGAAACTCCCAGAAACCCCTCGAAAGACCCTTGCTGGGGTCGCCATAAGTCAGTTGCGAGTCGAGAGCACTCAGTTAGGGTTGTCAATATCCAGGTGCGTCCTGGAGATCCCCGGGAATTACAGCACATCTCCGGGTAGGGTTGCCAAGTCCTTACCTCGTGCTGGCGGTGTGTGTGTGTGTGTGTGTGTGTGGGGAGCAGCATCACCACATTGGCGACGCTCTGGTTTTTGGGCAAACTATTGTAAAATTGGGCTCAAACCATAGTTTTGCCCCACCATGCGACATCCTCAGGGTGATGACATCCAGGGCTCTTTTTGTAGCAGGAACTCCTCTGCATATTAGGCGACACGCCCCTCATGTAGCCAGTCCTCCCAAGAGCTCACAGTAGCCCCTGTAAGAAGAGCTCTGTAAGCCAGTTTGGAGAGCCAGTTTGGTGTAGCGGTTAAGTGCGCGGACTCTAATCTGGGAGAACTGGGTTTGATTCCCCACTCCTCCACTTGCACCTGGCTGGATGGCCTTGGGCAAGCCGTAGTTCTGATAAGAGCTGTTCTTGAAAAAGAGCAGTTTCTGCCAGAGTTCTCTCAGCTCCACCTACCTCACAGGGTGTCTGTGGTGGGGAGGGGAAGGAGTTTGTAAGCCGCTCTGAGACACCTTTGGGTAGTGAAGGGCGGGGTATAAATCCAATCTCTTCTTTTCTTCTCTTGGAGGATTGGCTACATTAGGGGTGTGTCGCCTAATATGCAAAGGAGGTCTTGCTACACAGCACTTGTGTGATGTCATCATGTCAAGGGGGGGCTCAGCTGATGGGGCGGGGCTTCTCCCTGCCAGCGGTAGGCAAGAACCCACAAAACTGGGGGATCCCCCACTCCCACCTGGAGGCTGGCAACTCTTATCTCCAGACGACAGAGATCAGTTCCCCTGGAGAAAATGGCTGCTTCGGAGGGGGGACTCTGGGGCACGGTGCCCCACCAAGGTCCCTGTCCTCCCCAGGCTCCACCCCCAAATCTCCAGGATTTACCCAACCTGGGTAGCTTCCGCGATTGGATTGTTGTTATACAATATGCCATTTGAACTACTGATCGAGGATCATCAGCACTAGCACTTGTTCATTGGATTGTTTTAAATGTTTTGGAATGTTTTAATCTTTGTATGGTTTTATGGTGCTGGGTACCAATTCTGTAAGTCGCCCTGAGCCCACCTGTGGGGAGGGCGGGGTATAAATAGAATAAAATAAATAAATAAAGATCGGGATAACCTGGGTTTTTCAGGTCAGGGTTCTCCCTGGGGAGTATCCGTTTTCTAAAGCTGTTCTCACAGTCTGCTTCTAGCCTGCACACCATTTAAGGGTGCTGAATGCTGTTGGATACCGGCAACTGTATTCTCATGGCATCGTTTTTGCCCTCCAAGCTGCCGCCAGCAGATCTTTGGAAAAGGGGCACATAATGTTTTCTAAACCAAGGATTCTGAGGTAGCAGAGTGTGTTTGTGTGTGGGGGGAAGACCCTCGCCTGAGTCCTTGGAGAAGCCACCCTCAACAATGCTCCTTTCTAAGCAGTGGAGTCTGGTGAGCAAAAATTCTACTTTGTTACTGGCATTAAAGTAGTGAGCGAGCGATTTGGCTACTGCCTAAATTACTTTGCTCTAGAGCCATCCTTCCTGCGCTAAGACAAAAACGTGTGAGCCGGGGGCTAAAAAACTGTGAGCTAGCTCGCACTCACTCAGCTTAGAGGGAACACTGGCCATCCGATTGGGTTAGATGGACAGATAGTGGGGGACTCCGTATAGGGTCACGTCATATCCTCACCAGAGGGCTGCAAGACAGCCCTGAAAAGAGGAATGAGGGGGGACAGAGGAGACGGCTGACGATTGTATTGATTTGGGATCACCAGCTCGTTGCGGGCAGGTATGGGATCATGCTGTGCTGGCCAAGGGCACGGACCGGAAGCCCGCATCACTGCTTTCAGAGCCGCCCATGCATGAGCAGGATTGAAACTCCACAATGAACACCAGCCTCAGGGCCAGTTGGTGCTAACAGTGCCGTCCCTTAAATAAATCTCGGCTAACTGACTGCTGCCTCCCAGTCACAGATAGACGTTGGCTCCAACGCTGGCCCAAAGCCACCGCTTCCGGAAGAGAGTGAGTTCCCTTAAGTGACAGCAGGCAGGAAGGGAGCTTTCTTTCCCAGAAGCAAAATGGGGGAAATCGAATTTAGCAACAGAACCGTGTCTCCAGATGAGGGATGAGTTGGTTACTTCCTTCCCCGCCAAATGCGAAAGAGGAGGAAATGCATCAGTCGGTTTCCCACCCTTGGCGAAGCACAGGAGGAAATCGCACGAGGAACTCTGAAATAGCCAGGATTGGCCACGCGGTGCCGAAAGGCCGGTGCAGGAAAACAGAGAAAGGAAAGAGGAGTGGGGTAGAGAGAGCAGTGGTCCTCTCTCAGCACACAGGGATGGCCCGGCCTGCCCGAAGTCCCAGCAGCAAACGGTAGCGCTTAAACCACGTTTGTCCCCACCCAGGCCCGTAGCTATGGTGGGGCATTTCAGGGGTCTGTATATCCCCCCCTCCCCATAAAATGCCAGCTTGTCGGGGAGGGACCGTGCCCAAGAAGGCATCGAATATTCTAAAGTTAAAGGGAAACAAAAGGGAAACAAAAGGCCACTGAGGGTTTAAAACCCTGAAAGGGAAATGATCTCCCAGTCATTTAATTGTGTGTGTGTGTGTGTGTGGGGGAGGTATTTGTGAATTTCCTACATTGTGCAGCGTGTTGGACTACATGACCGTGGAGGTCCCTTCCAACTCTATGATCCTAATCCCCCCTGTAATTTCTCATGTGCCCCCAACCTTGTAATTAGAAGAGGAGATTGGATTTATACCCGGCCCTTCACAACCCAAAGGAGTCTCAGAGCGGCTTACAAACTCCCTTCCCTTCCCCTCCCCACCCCAGACACCCTGTGAGGTAGGTGGGGCTGAGAGAGCTCTGACAGAAACTGCTCTTTTGCAAGAACAGCTGTGCCAGAACTATGGCTTGCCCAAGGTCATCCAGCAGGTGCAAGTGGAGGAGTGTGGAATCAAACCCGGTTCCCCCAGATTAGAGTCCGTGGACTGAACCACGACACCAAACTGGCTCAACTACACAATACTCCTTAATGTATACCCTGCCTTTCTCCCGTTGCAACCAAAAGCAGCTTACCTCTTTCTCCTCTCCTCCTTTTAATCCTCACAACCACCCTGTGAGGTAGGTTAGGCAGACAGCTTGGGATGGGCTCGAGGTCACCCTGCGAGTTTCCATTGCAGAGTGCAGATTCAAACGCAGGTTTCCCTTGTTGTTGTTCAGTCGCACAGTCGAGTCCGACTCTTTGCGACCCCATGGACCAGATCACGCCAGGCCTTCCTGTCTTCCGCCGTCCTCTGAAGTTAGCTCTGAAGGTTTCCCTACTGAACCACAAAACGCATAAAACAGCAACCAAATTGCTTCTGGATTTACAAGGTGTTCTTACTTTTAAAGCCAAGGTCTTGGATTCCCTTCCACACACACCATAAGCCCCCAGGCCAGTTAACAGCTGCCCACCCAGTCCAAGCCCTCTGTCATGCAGTGGCCAAAAATACCAGGTGCCATCAGGAGGACCATCAGTGGGGCCAGGACACTCGAAGCCCTCCCACTGTTGCCCCTCCCCCAAGCACCAAGAATACAGAGCATCACTTGCCCCAGACCAAGAGCTCCTATCTATACCTTGTGGTTAATAGCCACTGATGGACCGCTGCTCCATATGTTAATCCAATTCCCTCTTGAAAGCTGTCCATGCTTGTAGCTGCTGCCACCTCCAGTGGCAGTGAATTCCATGTGTTAATCACTCTTTGGGTGAAGGACTTCCTTTTATCTGTTCTAACCTGACCGCTCAGCAATTTCATGGAGTGCCCACGAGTTCTTGTATTGTGAGAAAGGGAGAAAAGTACTTCTTTCTCAGCCTGCTCTATCCCATGCATAATCTCATAAACCTCGACACGGGTCGTTTCGTAGAAAAAGAGCTAGGGGCACTCATTAGCATAACTCATTAGCATATGCCACACCCCCTGACATCACAGGAATTGTGTCATAGGGCCACACACCCTGCC
>NW_015173237.1:157267-158304 GCF_001447785.1 Gekko japonicus | reverse complement strand
TAGTGCTAAATAAACACAAACGGCACAATCCGTTCTTATCAAGAGTGCGCTTTTATTTTTTAAATTTTTTTTTCCTTTTTTGGGATTTTTTTAAACCTTAGGTTCCCCCTTTCCAAGCAGCAAATGGGTGCCGAGGAAAGAGACCGACAAAAGAATCCAAATGCTCCCCTCCCGCCGCCTCGTCAACACATTCCAAGCACAAATTAAGAAATGCAAACTAAACCAAAAAATATATATATATTTATATATATAATTTGTCTTTTTTTTTTTTTCCTTTTTCTCTCTCTCTCCCCGGGTTGCGCCCCGGCCCCGCCTCCAAAGAAGGCTGATTGGCTGGGGGTCTCTGGCTCTCTTCGGTAAAGGGGGCAGCAGGGCACGCACACACACACACGGGTGGTTGGAAAAGGGGGAGGAGCATCGCTCGGTTCCACTCCCTCCCGTTGCTCCCCGAGTCTGACAGTAGAAAAATATGGCGGCTGGAGCCACCCTTATGCCAGGCCGAAGCCCTCCGAGCACTCCTGGATGGCCAATAGCAGCATGTGACGCAATTTCTCGTAGCTTTCGTAGGCAGGGAGGTCCAGCTGGTTGAAACTGGAGGAGGAAAAGAGGAAATGTGAGCGCACTGTTGGTGAAAGCGGGGCTTCTCAGCCAATGCTCCCTCTAAGCTATGGAGTCTCGTGAGCAGAAATTCTACTTGGTGAACTGCTGGCATTAAAGTTGTGAGCGAGCGACTGGGCTACTCAGGGCTATAACGCACAGGAACGGAGGCCAAAACCTCTGCATGCGTGGCTATAGAGGGGAGGCCTGGAGAGAGACCCCCAGGCGACTCCGAGGTGGGTGGGTCAGGGGAGCCTTCCCGTGCCTTCCCCAGCTTGTCCAAGGGCCGGCTTGCCCGGGTTCCCCGCAGCCGCAGGGCACACAGGCAAGCCAAGGGAAGGTGGTTTAAACTGTCTTCCCTTCCCCTCAAGGGGGGGGGGCCTTGCCCGGGCTTCCCGCAGCCGCAGGGGGCACAGGCAAGCCAAGGGATGTGGCCTGAT
>NW_015173237.1:133040-156466 GCF_001447785.1 Gekko japonicus | reverse complement strand
CCCTCTAAGCTGTGGAGTCTAGTGAGCCAAAATTCTACTTTGTGAGTTACGGGCATTAAAGCTGCAAGCAAGTGATTTGGCTGCTGCATCAATTAGTCTGCTCTGGAGCTAGGACAAAAATGTGTGAGCCGGAGGCTGCAAAACTGTGAGCTGGCACACACTCACTCAGGTTAGTGGGTGGCTAGTTTCGAATAGCTTGCCCCAAGAATCAGAAAATCTATAGTTGCTCGAAAAGAGGAGAATTAAGATTAAGTTTTATTAAGTTTAACCATTATGGTTTTTATGATATTTTTATAACCAGTCTTAAAATTCTGTTCCTATTTTAATGTGATATATTTTACCCATATTACAAAATGTCATCATTTTATGTGTTGGTCAATGACCGTGAATAAAACTTATCTATCTAACACAGGTTAGAGGGAACATTCTCCAGAACCTAATTCCGTGGCTCCTTTAATGATTTCACTTCCCTTGGAAACCACCCCAAGTAGGTCTCTGGAGGGGCAGTGTACATATATTTGTCTAGATAAACAATCTTGTTCGCAAAGAGTCAGCCCTCAAAGTGTGCCTCTGCACATAGGCAGAATGCATTTCCTACACTACCGGGTATAGCTACACGCCCTCCAATCCAAAATGGAGGACTGGAGAGTTGAAAATCACAGGGCGTGAGTCTTGACGTGCATCCAGAAACCAGCCATTGGCCCAGGAAGACTGAAGACATCCACTTCCTCTCTTTTTCTCCAGCTGCACTCAATTCCTGTCCCTTCTCCCTTCCCCACCTTCAACTGTGTCTCCCGGTAGGCAAGCTGAGAGCTGCTGAAGGTGTAGGGGGGGGGGGGACGACACCCATAAAGCAATGAAGTCTCGACAGGTGACGGCATCCGACAACATACACAACCAGGGCCGGGGCTTTTTCGGTGGCGGCTCCACTCTGGTGAAATGAGCTCCCAGAAGAGATCAGGGCCCCGCGGGACCTCTCACAGTTCCGCAGGGCCTGTAAGACGGAGCTCTTCCGCTAGGCTTTTGGAGCCGCCACCGCTAACATCCCTGACACCTCTACTCCCAACAATCGATATCTATGTTGGCAGAACCCTGACCTGCTGGCCCCCTAAATACTGCCCGAGCCAATCGCCCTAGACAGTTGAGGGAGACAAAAGAGCCATTAAATGAGGAATGTTGCTAGCACTTTATTAGGTCTGAGTTTTAATACTGTATTTATTGATTTGTGTGGATTTTATGTGGATCGTATTCTTGGAATTTTTCTTTGTAAGCCGCCCTGAGCCGGCCCAGGCCGGGAGGGCGGGATAAAAATCTAATAAATAAATAGAAGAATGCATCACCTCGACGGGGTAATATTTAACAGTGAAATTACAGATCTGGAGTTCCTTGGCTATGCACCACCATCATCTGAACACAGGTTATCCAGATCTCAAGACGCTGTGGGGGTTCCATTTACGATGAGTGTTTACGGGAGCGGGACCACTGGAAGAAGCTTGGGGTGGGCTGCAGGGGAATGCCAGGTAGGACCGGTACACCCCCCTTTCCTTCCTCCTTACCACGTGTGAGCAGAAGGCAATCTGTCTGTAGAGCGGTCGTCTCTGTGGATCTGGAATTTCTGGATACCATTCATGCCCTCCAGGGCAGCAAAGCCTTGCAGAGGCACCTTGGACGTGCCCGTGACAAACTGCAGGAACTTCGCCCGGTCTGCCTGGTCGAAGGAGCGCAGCGCTCGCCAGAACCACTGGATCTGTGAAAAAAGGATGGAAGGCGTGGGGGAAAGGAGGGGTTAAGAATGGGCTTCTTTTAACTAGAAGCCCAGAGGCTATAGGGAATCCACACAGGATATGCAGCATACTTAAATAAAGAGGCAGGTCAAGATTGGTGGACTACGTAATTCCTAGATTCTGAAGCGGGGAACATTTTCGTCAAGCATCTGTTTGAAGAGCGACCCAGTCATTTTGGAGCAACTTTTTCTATAAGTGAAATTTGTCTTCTTCTGGCTAAGTTCTCTGTCTTCCGTAATCCCGCTTGGCTTTACTTAAGTACGTCGACCATTCCAAAACGGAGGTGGTCGTGCTCCTGGACTCTTGCTCTTTTCTACTCCAGCGTGAGATGGATTGACTCCAGCAAGGAAGCCGCAGAGGCCCCCAGTTTACAAGACCCCTGAGCAAGGCTGTTACGAGAGGACATTGTGGAGGTCATGGATTCACGGGGTCACCATGAGTGGGAAGCGACTTGACAGCCCCTTAAGCCCACACGCACAGCCACACACACTTTGTGGAGAACAGATGCTGAGATCCAGGTTCAGAAATACTACTGCCCAAAAGCCAACAAAACGAAACATTATTATGAAACTGTTAAGAAAAGAAAAGGGAGGGGAGAGAAGATGCCGGCTGCTCTGGGGACTGCTGGAAGAGCTCACCTGGATAGAATTGGCCTGGTATTTGTGGTACTCCGTGTTGGACTTCAGGTCGTCGATGTCGATGGTGGGCAGACCCGAGATCAGCAGCTCCAGCTCTTGCTCCGTGAAGATGGAGATGAGGCGCTTAGGGATGATCTCGTAGAAGCCCTCCAGGAAGGCAGCCAGCTGCTTGCGGATCGCTCCTGTCGGAAGGGACCCAAGAGCTTACCCATCAAGGGGGAAAAGCACCGGAAACTTACAACGATCTGGGAGGGGAACCACGGCTCCGCTCACACCCCCTTTCCTGAAACCCAGAAACCCTCCTCGAGTCACGGTCTTCACATTTATCCAGTCTGTGTTCCACCTTTGGCGCACATGGATATTGCGGGGGATCCGGGCAAAGCTGCTTTGCAGAACTGCCTGCCGGAGGGGACTTCGCCTCAGCACACGACCAGTGCCCCTCGAAGCTGTGTATGGAGTCTTGTGAGCAAAAATTCTTCTTTGTGAGCTACTGGCATTAAGAGTTGTGAACGAGCAATTTGGCTACCGCAGAAATGAGTTGGCTCTGGAGCCATGCTTCCTGAGCTAAGACAAGAATGTGTGAGCCGGAGGCTAAAGAACCGTGAGCTAGCTCACATGAACTCAGCTTAGAGGGAACATTGCACATGACCCCAGAATCATAGAGTTGGAAGGGACCTCCAGGGTCATCTAGTCCACCCCCCAGCACAATGCAGGAAATTTGTTTGTTTATTTAGATTTACAGCCCTCCCTCCCAGCCAAGGCCGGCTTACAACAGGATAAAACATACACATACATTTAAATAGTCCTAAAATCAAATAAAACACATCAACATTTAAAAGTGCTAGCAATTAATAACACAAATAGATTTATTAAAATGATGGTGGCTGGCCTTCAGTCTTACATCGTAGTGGTCAGCCCATTTGATCTAAGCTTCGTGCAGCCGGCACAGGCTGTTCTTATGGCTTCGGGGGACAGGGTTCCCCTATCGGGGGTGGCTCCTAATTAAAGGCTTGGCGGAAGAGCTCCGTCTTGCAGGCCCTGTAGAACTGCATAAGGTCCTGCAGGGCCCCGATCCCTCCCCACACCTTTCCCCACATCCCCCTCGGAGACCCCCTGCTCAATGCCCACAAGACAGAATTTGCCTGGTAGCTGCCATATTTACCACAAGCCGGATTCCTTAGAGCTCGGCTTCTTCCCCTCCTCTCCCAGTAGCATGCCCTGACCTGGATGTCCCTGGCTAGTACTTGGGAGGCCACCAAGGAAGGCTACAGCTGCTACGCGGAGGCAGGCAACAGCCAACCACCTCGGTTTGTCTGCACCCTGACCTGGACTGCACAGCCTAGCCCCTGTGGGGAGGCCACCACGGAAGTCTGGGGTCTCCACACAGAAGCAGGCAATGGCAAGCCACCTCCAAACGTCTCTGGCCCTGAAGACGCCTTAAGGGGGTCCCCGTAGGTCAGCTGCAACTTGACAGTGCTTTTCATCTCCTCCCAGATGTCTGTCACTTGCCTGAGCCATTTCGCCATGCTCTGCTTGCAGCAGAACATGGAATACTAAAGCGTCTATAAAGGCAGATCTATGAACGGGACGGTGGGATTGAGAAACAGAGGGATCTTGAATTAAGGCAAATTAATTATCGTATGGCACTGTGTGTACTAAAGCCAGGGGATCCTAAGATTGTCTGGCAGCCTCCAGTTCTTTTAAGTGTTATCCATCACTAGGCGGCGGAGCTAGACTTATTTTTTTGGGCTGAGAGAGCTGTTGCTGACCAGAGGTCAGCCAGCTGGCTTCGCGTGGAGGAGTGCGGAATTGAACCCGGTTCTCCGGATTAGAGTCTGTCGCTCAAATACTGGGGCTACGTACTCCAGTCTCTTCCCACATAACCTACGCACCCTCTCCCCACAACACACTTTGCTCTGACGCACCTGTCATTCGCATCTGACACACCAGGTGCACATATTCTTTCTTGTTCTCTTCCGTCACCAGGATGTTGGCCCCGTTAGGCTTCAGGTCCCGCACCTCACACACCCCAAATTCTTGCACCTGGAGTGGGGTGGGGAGGAAGGAGGAAAAGGCTGAAGAGCACTAAAGGCAGGCGTAAACCGAATGACGTACCTCTTCTTAGGAAGAGGACATTTGAGACGGATCTTCTCTTGTTCTAAGGTTGGCATCCATACACTTCAGTGACAGCACTAGATGGGAATCCACTCCCTGTGGAGCGACCCAAACTCTGCCTCAGCCCACCACCCAATGGCTGTAACGGCAAATCTAACCGCGAGCTCCTGCCAGAAACCCCTTGGCACAGTAATCAGAAGAGGTGCAGCAGCAGCAACGGATGTTTCAGAAACAGGCATCGTATTCATTGCTAGACAAACCTCGTAAAACTGGCCAATTTCAACGGATGGCAAATTCACCGCAAATTTCTGGGCGCAGAATTCTAGCGGCAGCACACCAGACAGAATATGCGTACCGTTTTGGGAAACCACAGGGAAATGTCGTGCTCACCCGACTCCCTCCCCCCCGCCCCCACCGCCTGACTGCTGAATTCCCCCCTCACTACTTACGACCAGATTCCTAGCTTTAAGAATGAAGTTCAACAAGAAAACCCCGCTTACGGGGAGGGTGGGGTATAAGTTTGAGAAAATAAATAAATAAATAAATAAATCGTCATGGCTGCTCTTCAGACAAACCTTGCAGAACTAGGTATTTTCAATCAGTGTGTCACGCAAATTAAAACCCAACATGTACAGAGCGTGTGCAATTTCTGGGTGCAGAATTCTAGTTGGGTTTTTGTCTCTCCCAACTAGGCGTGATTGGAGCACACCCTCCCCTTCTCAGATCTATCCCGAAATCGTGTCAGTAGAAAGGAAGAGCCGGGGGGTACCTCAGTGCTGAAGGTGAGATCGTAGCCCAGAGTGGAGACGTCATTCTCTAGGAGATACACCAGACCTTGGTAGAAGTGATAATCTTCACTCTCCATGTCCGTGTACCTGCAGGAATGAAGGAAACCTGGCTGAGACTGGGGCAATTCCGAACACAAAAGGCTCTACATCTGACAATAGGATAAGATTAGCATTTCAACAACCAATACCATATGCAAAAGAACCTACTCAGGAAAGTTCCTCCATTAGCATGTCACAGCCTGGGGAACTCCTACAAGATAACGACTCAGCCCTACCCTACCTTCCTGAGTTGATATAAATTACCTGCCTACCATTTTTCTCTCACCTTGACACAGAGAGTCCTCCATCTTTCTGCATTATACCTCTGAGGATGCCAGTCACAGCTGCTGGCCAAGTATCAGGTCCTACAATGCCAAGGCCACGGCCATACAGCCCAGAAAATCTACAACTAACTAACTCCTACACCATCTGGGGAATGATGGAAGCAGATACGGACTAATTGGTGAAGAGCCCCGAAGGAAAAGCATGACCAACCTGACCGATTTGCCCAGGATGTGTTTGTAGAAGGAGCGGGTGAAGTAGCACTCCAGCAACCGGTTGTCGTACACCGCCTTGGCCACAATGCGACCGACAAACTTGAAGTAGCTCAGGTGGTTTGGGTTGCAGTGAGAGGAAGGATTGATGGTGTAGGTGACCCGGTCCCCGGGCGACGTGCGGAAGATTTTTTTGGGGTTGAACATCTCCCGCGAGATGATCATGTACCACTCGCGCAGCAGACCTCCGGCGTCCTGGCCCTCTTCCCCCTCAAATACTATGTACCTGCAAGAGGAAGCGGGCGCAAGGAGGTCAGGGCGATGCTGCGGGAAGACGGGATCGAGAGGCTAAAGGGCTGGCCGGGGACCCCGATGTCTGACCCCGCGCTCAAGCGACAGGGTGAGACGAAATGGACATTGCAAATATCGGGAGGAGGATTTGAGGAATGAGTGGAGGGGCAGCAGATGACTCTTGGAATAATCAAAATTGCCTGCATGGCGGGAAACAGAGGAAACTCTCCCCAATGACGTTTATCAGCCAGGGAAGGGAGTTTCTTACAATCTATTTTTCATTTCCTCCGGTGACTTGCGGTGCAACTCCCGGTACGAATCCTCAAAAACGTGATCCCGGCGCACGTGCACCGCCATGTCTTCTTTCCGGAGCCCCTCGTCCAGCCTCTCCAGCTCTTGCCGGAAATACCTGGGGAAGGACAAGCAAAACGCGGCCGTCTGAGTCACGGGGCAGCCTCCGGGCGTACGGCTGGACGTAACAAAGCTGGGCCAAGAAGAGGGGCTGAATGGAGACTGTTCCAGACTAAAAACCTGGGGAGCTCCTCAGTGCCTGGAAACCCAGATGGAGAGCTCCCTTCCCTTCCCCCTCCAAGCCCCATAAGTCTTTAAAATGGCTTCAGAACTGGGGAGGTCAGAGGAACTTTTGTCCTTCTAAGCCACTCTTCCTGGAGAACTGTGGGTCCGTGCCTGACAAACAGCAAGCCAAACAAGCTGCCTCATCCAGTCCCAGTCATACTTCACCTTCCTCCCAATTTGGGGAGCTAAAACAATGCTAACGAAACAAGAAACTTTGGGGTAGCTTAGCCAATAATCCTGCTAATGGGCTACCGGCCATCTGGGGCGGCAACGGAGTCATCTCGTGCCCGCTTGAACAGTCTAGGCCAGACGTGTCGAACTCATTTGTTACAAGGGCCGCATCTGACATAAATGTCTCTTTGCCGGGCCGAGCCAGGTGTGCCATAAAATGGGATGCCAGGTACTGGAGATAGAAACTGCATAAAGGACAGCAGCTGGTAAGCTCCGAGTTGCTGTGTCCTTAACTGGGCTGGGAGGGGGGTGCAGACGAAAGCCCACTTAGGTGAAGAGGCAGCAGTGCAACACTGGGCAGATGCTCCCACGATGTTTGACTGCTGCAGACGAAGTTGTTAAGCCATGCTGAAGATACAACGGAGAGGCTCCGCCCACTCCCCCTAGTACTCCCTTCCCTTGCACCAGTCCCTCGCGGGCCGCTTCAGAGCCCTGGATGGGCCGGTTCCGGCCCCCGGGCCTTCTGTTTGACACCCCTGGCCTAGACCCTGTGCTGTGCTCCCCCAGGGGAGAGCTGGAGAAGGAGGAGTCCAAGCGCCGCATCCCTGCCCGACACCTACTTCCGCTTGACGTCAAAGTCCAGCACGCGGATGTAGTCGACGAGGACGGCGAAGGGGCCGTCAGCCAGGTGGGTGGTGGACTGGCGCAGGATCTGGTTCAGCACAGTGCGGTGGGTCTCTAAGGGAACACAGACGTGAGCGTTGAGAGAAACGTGTGTGCGAAGGCTGGGCTAGGAGCCTCTGGCGGCATCCTCTCAATGCTGCTACCAGGAGCCCCCGGGCTAGCGCTTCCGACCGTGCTGGCTTTGACCAGCCGTCGCCCCAAACCCTGTCCCCGTCTACCCGATAATGTCCGCCTCCTGCATCTCTCAAGTCTCCTCCTGAGAGTGCTACCCAGCTAGATCACATCCGCCCCCCCGGTCTCGATTTATAGTGTTGGTGCTCCCAAGATCGTGAGAGCTCACCTGCAAAACGAAGGAACTTCTGTGTGTCTGGGGGGAGGCTGGAGGAGATGTGCATGGAAGAGGGCTCGCGGGAGAAAAAGGGGTCGAGGGAAGAGGGCGTGGCGGGCGTCAGTGGGGCGGGCGAGAGGGGCGGGGGCTCGTCCTTGATGTGCGCCAGCTGGCTCTCCCGGGTATCGCGCACGGGGGGCTTGCTCTCCCGCTCTGTGGCGTGCACCAGGAAGAAGGCCTCCACAGCAGGCTGCAGGACTGGGGGAGAAGAGAGAGAGAGAGAGAACAGAAGGTGAGGCTTCCCAGGAACGGGGAGGCACCCGCCTCCCTGCAGGGGGAGGCCTGGCCCCCTCCCGCCCCCTCCGCAGCCCAGAGTCTTACCGAGCACAGCGTGTTGGTCGTGGGACTCTTCCAGCTCCTTGAGACACTCGCCCAGCATGTCCCACAACTCGTCCAGGCTGAGCTGCTCGCTGAGCAGCGGCAGGTCCGGGGGACGTTCTTCTTTCTCCTTCTCGCCCTGCTGGGAGCCTTCCGATACTACAGAAACAAGAAGCCTCAGTTGGCGGAGATCTTGGATCTCAGTTCAGTCCCTGCCCAAGCCAACTCCCCGGCTCCGCTTCGAGGAGCTGCTCAGAGTCCTTTTTCTTGGAGCTCAGGGGGAGGGCCAGCTGGAGGAAGCTGCCCTTTAACCTCCGAAGGCGGCTACTAACCGACGGACTGGGTGTCTTGCGTGGCAGGCGATGGCTGGTCCACGTCCATGGGCGACTCGTCTCTCCGCACAGAGCCCTCCGCCTGGTTTGATTCCGACTGAACAGAAGAGAGCGCCGTTAGTGGGGGGGCTACTCCCCGCTGGGAACACCCAAGGAATGAATGTCGGAGGGACGGGTTATCGGCCCTCTGGCCACCGCGAGGAAGGGAGGAAGGTGGACCACTGGGACAAAGCTATACGCAATCTCTCTCTACCGCTCCCCCCCCCCCCGCCCCTAACAAAGACCAGAGGAGGTTGAACAACATGCCCCTGCACACAAGCTAGAAATCTGCAAAGAGGAGGAAATTAACCAAAGGGCGGCACAGCTTCGAAATTAACAAGGCTAGCGGAGGGAAAAAAAGAGTCAGGAAGGATGACGTGCGTGAAATCTGGGAAGGCGGAACGCTTGTAGCCGGGAGTATGAGGGCGAAAGCACATGCACCAGAGTGGGGGAAACTCTTGGAGAGCAAATAAAGGGGTGGGGGGGTGGGGAGAGAGGGTGGGAGTAGCCATCAGGGCCTTCCTGTGCAGGGAACGAGCTTCTCAGGTTTTAAATATGTTTTTTTCTTGTAGGGAAGAGCTTTTTATTGAATGAGGCTCATGAGCCACAGCTGGAAGCTGCCAGCATCTCCACCGTGAAGGCAGGCAGGGCAGCTACGGTGAAGCTGGCTAGGGAGGCGGGCTTCTGGCAAGTTTTTCGGAAGAGGAGCCCTCCCATTGTTAGAGCACCTGGGCAGAAGTGGCCCTGGAAGGCTGCACACAATACTTCTGGGTCAGTTGTCACCCAGCCGCCAGAGTGCAAGAGGGCATATAGCTGTTATCATAAGCAGGTGTTTGTTTGCATGTTGTAATGCAGACCAGATTAAGAACATACGATCGGGCCAATGGTCCACTCTGTGTCACACGGTGGCCAAAACCTAGGTGCCATCAGGAGGTCCATCAGCAGGGGCCAGAACTCCAGAAGCCCTCCCACTGTGGCCCCCTCCCAAGCACCAAGAAGACAGAGCATCACTACCGCAGAGTTTCATCTATACTTTGTGGCTAACAGCCACCGATGGACCGCTGCACCATATGCTTGTAGCCGCCGCCACTTCCTGCGGCAGTGAATTCCACGTCTTAATTACTCCTTGGGTGAAGGCATCCCCCCCTTTGATCTGTTCTAAGCCTAAAAGGTAAAGGTTCCCTTGCTCGAAAGCCAGTCGAATCCGACTCTAGGGTTGCGGTGCTCATCTCCGTTTCAAAGCCGAAGAGCCAGCGCTGTCCAAAGACGTGTCCGTGGTCATGTGGCCAGCATGACTAAACACCAAGGCGCACGGAACGCTGTTACCTTCCCACCGAAGTGGTCCCTATTTATCTACTTGCAATTCCTTGCTTTCGAACGGCTAGGTCGGTAGGAGCTGGAACTAGAGACGGGAGCTCACTCCGTCATGCGGCACACTTGGGTCTCGAACTGCTGAACTACCGACCTTCCACAGCCTGCAGTTCAGCGTCTTAACCACTTGAGCCTACTTTTAATGAGCCTACTGCTCATTAAATTCATCAAGTGCCCAGGAATTTTTGCATTGTAAGAAAGTGAGAAAAAGTCATTTCTTTCTCTGCCTGCTCTATAAATCCTCTATAGATTCTTAACTTGCCTCTGCCTGCTTCACAGAAGTGAATGCAGCAGTTACAACCTTAGCATAGGAGCCCAAGGACAAAATGTGGTATGCGTGAACCCTCAAGAGCTTCCTCTTCCACCCCAAAAAAGGGTATTTAGAAGAGTGAAAATCCCAAAAATCTGCTGGGGAGCACAGAGTAAAAATCAAGGTCCCTCTCGATTCCGTCAGTCGAAAGACTTGGTAAGAGGGGCAAAGGGTGGTGGGGGACAGCCAAAGCTGCCGGGAAAGGAGGCACGGGGGAGTGCGCCAGGCAAGCTTTGTGTCCCGTCCCTCCTCTCCCCCCAGCCCTTTCTAAAGCCCTCCACCAAAGCTCCCACTAAGCTGTGGAGTCTTGAGAGCAAAGATTCTACTTTGTGAGCTAACTGGCATTCAAGTGGTGAGCGAGCCGTCTCGCTGTGGCGCAAATCAGTTTGCTCTGGAGCCCTCCTTCCCTGAGCGGAGACAAAAAATGTGTGAGCCGGAGGCTAAAAAAACCTGTGAGCTAGCTCACACTTACTCGGTTTAGAGGGAACACTGCCCCTCCACTCGCACTCGGCAGCCGGGTCTGCCCCCCTCCCTCTCCCGAAGAGCAGCCGCGCGGTGAGGAGCCGGCGGCAGCAAAGGAGCTGGTCTCCCTCCGCTGAGAGGCTCCTCGGATGACAGGCCAGATAGGTGGGGAAAGAGAGGAGGGGGAGCGGGCTGGGGGGTGGGCCGGAGAGGGGGACGGAAAAAGATGAGAAGGGGACGAAAAAAAAGAAGGGGGAGGGGGGAGTTTCAAATCAACAAAATGAGTGGCCTGCAAGCGCCACAGGCACCATGCTAACCGTTGTTGCTTGTTGCTGCCTCCGGGCCCTCTGACCCTCACGTACCATTTGTATAATGGCGTCAGCCTCAGCCTCCAGCTGCCGAACAGCGGCCTGGATGCTGCTAACTGAGCCCAGACCGGAAGTACCTGCCGGGGGAGAAGGAGAGGGGGATGAGTGCGGCGGCACACGGATCTCCCGCTGTCAGGCTCGGCGTCCCCAGCAGACCTCTGAGCGTACGGAGCCGTGGATTTCCCAGCTCTGCTGCTGCCCGACTTCCCCCCCCCCCACACACACACCCTGCTTTCTGGCCCGCCCCCCCAGAGGGGGCCCTGGGCAAAGGCTTGCCGGGTCCCTGGTCCTCGTACCTAGCCTGCCTGTCTGTTTCGCCTTTTTGTTGGCCCGGCGCGTGTCGTCCCGCAGCTGGATGATGACCTGCAGCACCCGTAGGAAGAACTTCTGCGTGGAGGTCTTCGAGGTCAGCATGGACATGGAGGGCAGCTGGAGCTCCCGGCCGCCCAGCGGGCGCTTCTGCGAGGCCACGATCACCACGTTCTCGGCGATGTCGAACCTGGGAGCGGTTTTGGGGGGGGGAACGCGTCAGCGGAGAGGCGCTCGAGTGGGGGGAGGGGCGGGCCGACCCGGGGGAGGGAGACTCACCTGCTCTGCATCTTGCCTTTCAATTTGGTGGTCTGGGGCTGCTCCTCGGGAAGCCCGTCGGGGGACAGGGCCTCACACTGGGCCCGGCGTTGCTGCTCCAAGTTGTACTCTCGCAGCTCTGCCAAAAGAGTACCTGGGAAAGGGGGAGTTTAAGGCTGAGAGGGTGGACTGCACCTTGGCAAGAGGGAGGGATAAAGTGAATCTGTCCGTTAAGACAATGCAAAAATCTGGGTAGCCTGTTCGGAAGGGAATCCCTGCAGCCGGCAGCAACTAAGGGCACCGATTTAGGGCCAAGCTGGCCACCCAAATTCTGGGCCATTCAGCCAGCCACATACTGCACCTAAACCACATTGGCTTGTTGCAGGAGCCGCTCTGGGGGTGTCAGGATCAGCAAGCTGGTTAATAGCTTGGCACAAGACTAAAGTCCCACCCAGGGGGGGAAAACAGCAGGAGCTGCGCTTGTGGAATGCACAAGGGGCAGGGAGCAGCAGCAAGGACTTGGGAGTGAAACTTGTAAAGACACGGTAAGTTTCTCCCTCTAGCAGGCAACATGTGCTCACAAGCGGGATCCCCCTTGCATCTTGTGGATGACCTGAGTACAGGACTGAGGTCCACTGTGACTCCCACGGCAACACTGCAGCTTTGCAGAGTGCCAACATCATTGGATCTGACTACAGCTGTGGAGTGGGCAGACCCACATGCTAGGAGATCTCCAAGCCTACTGCCCCAAATCAGGAAACTGATGGACCTCTCTTCCATATGCTTATCCAATCCCCTCGTGGAGCTGCCTATGCTTGTAGCCGCAACCACTTCCTGTGGCGGTGAATTCCACCTCTTAATGCCTCTTTGGGTGAAGAAAGACTTCCTTTGATCTGTTCTAAGCCTACTGCTCAGTAGTTTCATGGAGTGCCCACGAGCTCTTGTATTGTGAGAAAGGGAGAAAAGGACTTCTTCATCTTCCTTCTCTACCCCATGGATAATTTTGTAAACCTCTACCGTGTCACCCCTCAATTGTCATTTCTTCAAGCTAAAGAGCCCTAAAGTCTTCATAGGGAAGGCGTTCCATTCCCCTTAATCATTTCAGTTGCCCTTTTCTGCACCTTTTCCAATGCTATAATACCCTTTTTGAGGTGTGGTGACCAGAACTGTACACAGTACTCCAAATGAGGCCACACCATCGATTTATACAGGGGCATTAAGGATGCTGGCTGATTTGTTTTCAGTCCCCTTCCTAATAATCCCAAGCAGAGCGTTGGCCCTTTTTTTTTTACTGCAGTCGCACACTGAGTCGGCATCTCATCCTCCTCAGATTGTAGAGCGCTTATCCTGAATACCTGAGCCTCAAGAGGGTAAGTGGTGGTGGTGGGGAGTCGATAAGTGTGTGTGGCGGGGAATGTGGCTGAATCTCTCCCAATTCAGTCAAGCTACACCATTAAGGCAAAGGAAAACCTCCAGGTTCACTAGCTGCACTGAACACCCTTCTCCAGCTCACATACCCAGTTTGATCTAAGTTTCCTCCTGCCAAAATGCTAGACTTGCAAGACCACTTTACCCAGCTTCCCTCTCCTAACTTTACAATACAGCCCCTGGGGAAGTTCTGTGTTCCCACGGATTCTACATAAAGCATGTGGACGCCAACCGATGCTCCCTCTAAGCTGTGGAGTCTTGTGAGCAAAAACTCTACTTGGTGAGCTACTGGCAGTAAAGTTGTGAGTGAGCGAGCGATTGGGCTGCTGCATCGGTTTGCTCCGGAGCCATCCCTTCCTGAGCGAAGGCAAAGATGTGTGAGCTGGAGGCTTAAAAACTGCGAGCTAGCTCACACTAACTCAGCTTAGAGGGAACACTGATGCCAACAGATTGCACTCGGGGTACCCAGAACCGCACTTTGGTACATCTCTCAGAGTGGCGTGCCCAGAACCCCGTGGATATGAGCAATCTACTTGGGTAGTATTGGCTTCACCCCTTGACACTCCCCCGCTAGGGTGCTCGGTGCCGAAGGCAGCACAGTCACTCACCCCGACCACGCCTCCTCCAACCGGCACGGCTGCCCCGGCCCCGTTCTCCTCCCTACCTATCTGCTTGCAGAGCGTGTAGCCCAGCTGATGAGCTCCGTTCAGCAGCAGCTTGAGGACAGTGTCCCGTGTGGCTGGGTCGCCCCGCGACAGCTGTAAGAGGACGTTGGCGGCGTCTTCTAGGCCTTCCTCGGAGCAGGAGTGGGACGTCAACACCTGGTGCGGAAGAAGAGAGTCAGCTCCTGTGTGGAGGGCTGGACCCTCCCCTCTCCCTTTGGTACAGAGCGTGGCCACCCTCCCATCCCACAGGAGCCTCACCTCCACCGAGAGCTGTAACTGGTTCTCCGTTAGGCCCGAGGCGGCCATTTTGCTGTCGGGCCCGCCTCCGCCTCCCCCGTCGCTCACCTTGGCTGGCGATTTGCTGTTTTTTGCAATAGCTGCCGAGAACAAGAAGATTCAGTGAACACGTCGACCAATGGGAGGAACGAATGGCAAAACCTTTGCCCACATTTCTGAGCCCACAACTCTTTGGGGGCAGTGTCTGACTGTCCTGTGTGGCCTCAACTGCCTTTCCTACTCTAAATCCTTTGTGCCTGTTCTCCAGTAGAAGTGCCACACAGCTCTGCCTCCTCCCGGTACTAGCGTCACAGCCTTGGTCATGGCCAATGTTCCCTCTAAGCTGTGGAGTCTGGTGAGCAAAAATTCTACTTTGTGAGCTACTGGCATTAAAGTTGTGAGCGAGCAATTTCGCCACTGCACAAATCAGTTTGCTCTGGGGCCATTTTTCCTGAGCTGAGACCAAAATGTGTGAGCTGGAGGCTAAAAAACTGTAAGCTAGCTCACACTAACTCAGCTTAGAGGGAACACTGGTCATGGCATGTGTCTACTGAGATCCCAGGGGAATGCAGAAATGCCACAGAGTGTGGAATCAGGCAGTGAATCCAGCATCCCACCAAAATTCCCTCTAAGTTGTGGGGTCTTGTGAGCAAAAATTCTACTTGGTGAGCTACTGGCATTAAAGTAGTGAGCGAGCGATTTGGCTACTGCATAGATTAGTCTGCTCCGGAGCCATCCTTCCTGAGCTAAGACAAAAATGTGTGAGCCGGAGGCTAAAAAACTGTGAGCTAGCTCACACGAACTCAGCTTAGAGGGAACACTGCTGCCCACACGTTAGCTTTCCTACTGAAAGATCTCTGGGCCTTATGCTCCAGCAATATGCCAAAGGACCGAGTAAGATTGCCAGTAGTTGGAAGGCGAGGTTGGGGGGCTTCAGTGCCCCACGCAGCTCTAGTTCCTCCCTGTTTTTAACCTAAGAGACCAGTGGTGCATCTAGTCCAGCATCCTGTCTCACGCAGGGGCCAACCAGTTCCCCTGTAGGGCCAACAACAGGGCAGATAGGCTGAGGCCTTCCCCTGATAAGAGCATCAAAAGAGCCCTGCTGGCTCAGACCAGTGAGAGTCCCTCTAGTCCAGCACCCTGTCTCACACAGTGGCTGAACAGTTACCATGGAGGGCCAACAACAGGGCAGAGAGGCCGAGGCCTTCCCCTGAGGAGAACAACAGAAGAGCCCTGCTGGGTCAGACCAGTGGTCCATCCAGTCCAGCATCTTGTCTCACACAGGGGCCAACCAGTTTCTCTGGAGAGTCAACAACAGGGCATAGACTCCAAGGCCTTCCCCTGCTGTTGCCTCCTGGCTCTGAATGTGGAGTTTCCCCTCTGTCACCGTGGCTAGTAGCTACTGACAGACCTGACATAACCATGACTATACAAAAGAAGGGGGAAAACCCAGCAAAACCCACACTTCCGGGGCACAGAATTCCTTTTAAAAGTAAGACGCAAGCCCCGCCTTTGGTCCTAGGACTCAGAAAGGAAAAGAAATGAACGAGAAGAAGGGAGAACCCAACCTAACCACCACCACCCTCCACCAGCGTGGGACTTACAGGTCACAGTGATGGGGGCAGTAGACGTGGCGGTTACTGTGGCGGCAGCGGAGGTGGGGAGAGACGCAGCAGTGGCGGCTGCAGTGGCGGCAGCCACAGCCGCCGCCGCAGCCAGGGCAGGGGCGGGTGCCGGGGGGGGGGTGGCGGGGGCGGCAGCAGGGGGGGGGGTGGGCGCCCCCTCGGCGGCAGCAGTGGTGTGGTTGGCCGCCCCCTCCGCCGTGGCCTTGTTCTCGGGCAGAGCGATGGAGATGAGGGAGAGCAGGCGCAGCAGCTTCTCGGTCAGCAGGGAGCTCCGCCTGATGACCGGGTGGGAGAGCATGTTCATCAGCTGGCCCAGGGGAGAGGCCTCCAGGCTGTAGGGGGAGCTCTCCCCCTCCGAGCCGGCGCTCACAGGCACGGATTTGATGGAGTTCTTGCCCTTGCGGCTAACGTTCATGTTGTCCAGTTTGACCAGCAAGTCCCAGAAGTCAGTGGAGATGCCGCTGGGGCCCGTCTGGCCCGGGCAAGGGCTGCCCGACTGCTTGGTGCCCCGCTCCCGCTCGCTTTCGCAGTTGGTCTCTTTGGTCCGCTGCTGTGTGAAGTGGCTGGGGAACACCTGGGGAGGAGAGAAAGGAAGTCAGTTCCTTCTGGGACTGCCCGTTCGGTGCAGAAACGTTGGTGGGAAGATAGCGACCCCTCAACTATCTGCGCTGGACGAGCTGCTGCCTTGCCCAGTCAATTAGGCAGTGAACATGCTTTGAGGCCCCCTCACCCCACCCCCCCTTTCCAGCTTTTTTGGGGGGGCCACTAGGGCTTGGTCAAACATCCCCACAATCATCTCCAAATCTGCAACATCTCTTGGCCAACGGGCAAAATCAACCACTGCCTGTACACGTTTGGCGTAGTGGTTAAGTCCGCGGACTCTAATCCGGGAGAACTGGGGTTGATTCCCCACTCCTTCAGCTACTGGTTGACCTTGGGACAGTCACAAGTTCTGTCAGAGCTGTTCTTGAAAGAGCAGTCCTTGAGAGAGTTCTCTCAGCCCCGCCTACCTCACAGGGTGTCTGTTGCGGGGAGGGGAAGGGAAAGGAGTTTGTAAGCTGCTCTGAGACGCCGAGTGAAGGGCAGGGTATAAGTCCAATCTCTTCTTCTCCACTGTGGCCTCCATCCTATGGGACAGCATTGCCTGAGGAGGTCAGGAAGGCTCCCAACACTCTGCGCTTTCCCACAAACGATGCAAAACTGAGCTATACAAGAGAGCTCTTCTACGCCAGTATTAGGGCTGCGCTGTACTAAACGGTTCGTAAAGTTACTTGGAGAAATGATTAGGGACTGTAGTCTATATACTACTGTGTTCAGTTGACTGAAACCTGGATCCTACTATGGAATTTTTAACCATTTAACGCATCACGTTAGGACTCGTGCTTGACTTCGGTTCTGTTTTTAGATTTCCGACTGGTTCTAAGCCACCCTCACTTTTATCGCACTGTTTACTGAACGCCCCGTCCTGTCGATTGCATCGACTTGCTCTGAGTAATCCAGCTTGAGTCCAAGGGGGAAAGGCAGCCTACGCAGGGTGTCAATACAGTAAATATACTTTGCATTTAAGTGCACGTTATTAACAGGGACTGCGGAACTCCGAGCTGCTTGGTATTAAATGGCAGCTTTTCCCAACTGGAAAGCTGCAATGAGCCACAGGGCATCTCCGCCTCCATCCCGACAGCGGGGTGCCAAGATCAGCCCTGAAGGGACACCCCCCCCCCCATACACAGGACATCCAGCTTGTTCTCCATTAGCAGCACATCTACCCCTTTGAGATAACATTGGCACAGGTCTGCAGCTGCGGTTTCCATCATGTTTTCTCCCCACATCCATCCAACACCCCTTCTAAAGAGAGCGGTGTCCGGGGGGGGGGGGTCGCTCAGAGCAACAAGCTTGTGCTTGGATCTCTCAGGGAGCCCAGCCAACGTCTCAGCCGGGTGAGAAGCAGAAACCGGAAACACTCCGTAGAGTCCTATGCGAGCCAATTCCTCTCTCCTCTTTTGCTTTTCCCCTCCCAAGGGAAAACGTGCTACAGGTTTGTAGGGAGAAACAGCACCTGGCGTCAAGTTTCGTTTCCGAGTTCCATGTTGGGGTTGGGCAGACACCCCCCCCCCCACAGCCCCGTTCCGCAAATTATCTGCACCCACTGGCCTGTTCTGCAGGATCACAAGGAGTGTTTTATGAAGCCCCGTGCCGGGCGCTCTAAAAACGGCAGTACACCATACACCTCATTCCTCTTTGCCTCCCTAGTTCCCCAAACCTCAGCCGGACTTCCAGAGGAAGTACGAGGAAAGCCCCTTTTGCTGGCCCGATTTGGAATCCAGTGCCAGGCAGCCTTCTTTCAAAGGGCATTTCCAGATCAAGGGGACTGCATCCTGACCCTGTTGACTTGGGCCTTCGTTTGAGCAGCGCTCTCGTTTAGAACCTTTGGGCGCATTTTCGTATTAGCACAGCTCTGCTGCGTTTCAATTATCTTGCGAGTCCCTTTCGAAAATGTGTGCCCTGCTTTCACCCCGTGTCTCACTTAAAGCCTCTGCATTAAAAGAAACACATAACAGATGCAAGTCTGCATGGCTGGCTCCCTTGGTAAGGGTTTCCCTTGCTCAAAAGCCAGTCGAATCCGACTCTAGGGGGCGGTGCTCATCTCCGTTTCCAAGCCAAAGAGCCGGCACTGTCCAAAGACGTTTCCGTGGTCACGTGGCCGGCTTGACTCAACGCCGAGGTGCACGGAACGCTGTTACCTTCCCACCGAAGCAGTACCTGTTTATCTACTTGCAATTTCTTGCTTTTGAACGGCTAGGCTGGCAGGAGCTGGGGCCAGAGACGGGAGCTCACTCCGTCCCGTGGCACTTGAGTCTCAAACTGCCAAACTACAGACCTTCCAGTCTACAGCTCAGCATCTTAACCTCTGAGCCACTGCGGCTCCCTTGGATGGAGCTACGAAATAAGAAGCTACTGCGCTTTCAAATCCACAGAACTCAAAAGTTGCAATTACTAGCAGGAACAGGCCCACAGAAGGACAGGGAAATCCTGCATTTCTACTTTGTCAGAGTGACTTTGAAAGAAGCGGAGCTTGAAGCCTGCCGGGGCGCCTTGGGTCAAGCCAGCCACACACGCAGAGGAGAGAGAAGTCCATGGCTGCTGCTCCCTCGTCCTCCAGGAGGTACAAAGGGCAGTGCTGACACACAAGCCACTGTTTGAGAACAGGAAGGGATCCGACAAGGCAACCCTTTGCTCCGTGACAGGATATCCTGTATTGAAAGCATCGGACTGAGGGCTGGCTCAATCTTCTCTTGAAAAACCTCCGGGAAAGGAGGCTTATCAGCATCGCGACTGCCAACAACAGAGGGAGGGGAAGGGCAGGCCCAACGCTCCCTACACCCTCCCACTGATTAAACACCTTAAAAAAAAACCCTTTCTCCCCCTAGACTAGGCAGGGCTATGCATGGGCACGAACACCGGACAATGAAGATGGCCGACAGGAAAGAAAGTTGACTGCTTTGAATGAACATGACATGACAATGAAGATGGCCGACCGTCGGCAAGCTGCCAAATGTTTCTTCTTGTCTGCATAATCCTTTACACGCTGTTTCTCCCCCACCCCCCCATACATGCGCTCAGGTTGTCATCGGATACCAGCCAAAAAAACACAAAGAAGTGGGTTCTAGACCAAATTGAGCTTGAACTCTCCCCTAGGAGCTGAAACAACTAAACTGAGGCTATCATACTTTGGTCACATTATGAGAAGAGTCCCTGGAAAAGGGACATGAACACACGAAGCTGCTTTATACTGAATCAGACCAATCAAGGTCAGTACTGTCTACTCTGACTGGCAGTGGCTCTCAGGTCGAGGTCTTTCTCATCACCTCCTGCTTGGTTCTTTTAACTGGAGAGGCCGGGGACTGAACCTGGGACCTTCCGCATGCCAAGCAGAGGCTCTGCCACTGAGCCAGGGTCTCAGGTCAAGGTCTTTCCCATCCCCTCCTGCCTGGTCCTTTTAAAATGGAAATGCTGGGGATTGACCCTGGGACCTTCTGCATGCCAAGCAGGGGCCCTGCCACTGAGCCAAGGCCTCAGGTCAAGGTCTTCCTCATCACCTCCTGCCTGGTCCTTTTAACTGGAGATGCCGGGGAGTGAATGTGGGACCTTCTGCATGCCAAGCAGAGGCTCTGCCACTGAGCCACGGCCCCTCCCTAATGATAATGCTAGACAAAGTTGAAAGCGGCGGGAAAAAAGGAGGACCGAACAAGAGATGGATTGACTCAAGAAGCCACGGCTCTCAGTTTGCAAGACCAGAGCAAGGCTGTTAATAACAGGACCTTCTAGCGATCAATACTCCATCGGGCTGCTATAGGTCGGAAGCGGCTTGAGAGCACTCAATGCACAGACGAGCAGGCCCTAACTCCTTCGGGCTCTTGTTCAAAAGAAAGGTGCCCCGCTATTCCCACGGCGCAAGAAGCACTAACACAGACTGCCCTTGCCTTCACCTTGGCCAGCTGGATGAGCGTATCGAGGACGTGCCGACAGACTACAGGAGCGGCCTGGGGGTGTATGTGGACAGTGGAGCCGGCGGCGGCGTGCTTCTCCGTGTGCTTCCGCCCTCCTGCCCGCTGGATCTGGAAGATGTTGGTTCGGCAGCCCAGGGCGGCGTCCATCGAGACCGAGAGCCAGGAGAGCTGCCCCGAGCTCTTGGACTCCATCTTGTGCAGGAGGTCGAGCGGCCGGCTGTCGGCGGCGCAGGCCTTGGCGGCTCGCTTGCCTTTGTCGTCTGGGGCCGCGGCTCCTTTAGGAGTCTCTATGCACAGCTCGCTCTCGCTGCTGCGCTGGAGGATGGAGAGCAGGCTGCGGATCACCCAGCTGCGCGTCTGCGCGTGGTAGCAGAGGTTCCGTAGCACCCGGTGGAGCCGGCTCGTGTTCAGCTTCGGCTCGTCCACGAAAAGGAGCACCAGCAGGCAGGACAGGGCCTCGTGGTCCAGCAGGAGGCGCCCGCGCAGACGCAGCAGGCTGTCCACGTTGCTGCCCGAGGGCCTGTGGAGCAACGAGATGAGAGTCAGGGCCGGGCTGGGACGGTTTAAGAAAAAGCAGAGTGGAATTCCTTGAATGGCGTCCCCCTCCTTCCTGAGTCGGGGTCCCCGACCCTTTCCAGCCTAAGGGCGCACCTTTGGGATTATGACACCAGTCGTGGGCGCAGTCACAAAAATGGCTGCCACAAGAGGCGGAGCCAGCTACAAAATGGCTGCCACAGACAATGCTCCCTCTAAGCTGCACAGTCTTGTGAGCAAAAGTTTTCCTTTGTAAGCGACCGGCAGTAAAGTGGTGAGCGAGCGATTTGGCTCCTGCAAAGATTAGTTTGTTCTGGAGCCCTCCCTTCCTGAGCTAAGACAGAAACGTGTGAGCCAGAGGCTAAAAAACTGTGAGCTAACTCACGCTAACTCAGCTTAGAGGGAACCCTGGCCACAGCTTCTCTCCAGTCATACCACGAAGGTCCTTCTGCTGTGGTGGCAGCTGCCGCCAAAGCCATGGTTTTTAAAAACCTGCCCTGCCAATCAAATCTCCAATGGCCAACAGCTCCACTGGGCCGCGCCGACTTCCTGAAAACACTCGGTGGGCTCCGGAAAATGTGTCGGCGGGCGCCAGGACTTCCGTGGGGACCACATCGGGGGACCCTTTCCTTAAGGCAGCTGCTCATCTAACTGGGAGCAGTCAAAATTTGTCTGTGTCGTTACATGGACCGGGCAGAACAGGACTGGTTCTAGCCTGATGCTGGCCCTGGCTAGCTTCAGAAGCCAGCTGGCTCTGCCCACTGTGTTGAAACTGATGCTTCGGTCTACCAGGGGACCGGTGGAGAAATTAAAGGAAGGAATCAGTCGGCCCACTTGTCAACAGAAGGAGGGGGAAAGGAGAAGACCTTTCAATGGCTTGGTGTCCCAGGGTCTATAGAAGATGGGGACTGCCAGGAGGAAAACGCTGGAGGCAGCAGGGTCACAGCCTCCATTTCCAAGCCAGACATTGCCCCACCTCCCGCATTTCAGAAGCGGCTAATTTGGGCCTGGCTGTTATGGTTCGCCCTGACTTGGATGGGCCAGGCTAGCCCAATCTGGGGTGGGAGACCACAGAGGAAGCCTATGCAGAGGCAGGCCATGGCAAACCACCTCTATTGGCCTCTTCCCTGACACGGATGGGGCCAGGCTAGGTCGACCTTGTCAGATTCCCAGGAGCTAAGCCGGTTCGGACCTGGTTGGTGCTTGGATAGGAGACCACCGAGGAAGTCGAGGGTCACCACGCAGAGGCAGGCCGTGGGAAACCACCTCTGAAAGTCTCATGCCTTGGAAACCCCATGAGGCTGCCATAAACGGGCTGCGACTTCCACCACCACCGTCATGGACCTCCTCCTGAAGACTTCCCGTTTAACCCAAAAGATTGAAAAGATTCCCAGTCCTTACCAAGCCCCCCCCCCCCTGAAGTGTAATGCCCCCCCCCCAATATCTCGTACCTGCTGTGGCTGCTGCTACCACCCATCTGGAAGGTACCCCCTCTCTGTACAGCTAAGCGCGTATACTGGACCCCTCTGTTTCCACTCAACCGACTCGTGAAGGCTGTGGGGAGACAGGAAGACAGATGAGGAGTGGAGACGTATGTTAAACGGGGGACAGAAAGACTGCAGGGGCCCCCGCGATGCCTTTTACCTGGGCTACGCAAGATGGCGGACAACGCTGAGGTGCTGGAGTGGCCAAAGAGGCGCTCGTGCATGAGCTGGCGCTGGCGTGCTTCCTGCTCCCGCCGCAGAGCCTGTGCCTCGGCAGCGATGTCCGGAGGCATGACCGCCAGGACGCTGTCCTCCATGTCCTCCAGCACGCTGCGGCGCAGGTCCGACGGCAATGTCTGAATGAAGGTCACTGGGTCCATGGGCGTGTCTGAGCTGGTGCTCTGGGCCAGCTCCCGCCGCTGCTGCTCTGCCCGCTGCTGGGCCAGCACCTGAACAGCGAGGGGGATGGAACAGCGGTTAGTGTTTGGCACGATTAGGGCAACGGTGTAGAACAACAGAAGAGCCCTGTTGGGTCACACCAGCAGTCCATCTAGTCCAGCATCCTGCCTCACACACTGGCCAGCCAGTTCCTCTGGAGGGCCAACAACAGGGCAGAGAGGCCGAGGCTTTCCCCTGAGAAGAACATCAGAAGAGTCCTGCTGGATCAGACCAGGGAGGGTCCCTCTAGTCCAGCCTCCCGTCTCACACAGGGGCCAGCCAGTTCCTCTGGAGGGCCAACAACAGGGCAGAGAGGCCGAGGCCTTCCCCTGAGAAGAACATCAGAAGAGCCCCTGCTGGATCAGACCAGGGAGGGTCCCTCTAGTCCAGCATCCTGTCTCACACAGGGGCCAGCCAGTTTCTCTGCAGGGCCAGCAACAGGGCAGAGAGACCGAGGCCTTCCCCTGATAAGAACATCAGAACAGCCCAGCTGGATCAGACCTGTGAGGGTCCACCTAGACCAGCCTCCTGTCCCACACAGGGGCCAGCCAGTTCCTCTGGAGGGCCAACCACAGGGCAGGGAGGCCGAGTCCTTCCCCTGATACGAACACCAGAAGAGCCCTGCTGGGTCAGACCAGTGAGGGTCCATCCAGTTGAGCATCCTGTCTCACACAGGGGCCAGGCAGTTCCTCTGGAGGGCCAACAACAGGGCAGAGAGGCCGAGGCCTTCCCC
>NW_015173237.1:132132-133005 GCF_001447785.1 Gekko japonicus | reverse complement strand
GTCTCACACAGGGGCCAGCCAGTTCCTCTGGAGGGCCAACAACAGGGCAGAGAGGTCGAGGCCTTCCCCCTAATGTTGCCTTCTGGCTCTGAGATTCGGAGGTTTACTACCTCTGGATATGGAGGTTCCCTTTCATCACCATGGCTAGTAACCACCGATAGACCTGGCCTCCAGGAATCTACCTAATCCCCCCTTTACAGCCATCTCTGCCTGTGGCCATCACCAACATCTCCTGGCAGTGAGTTCCACATTTTAATCACTTGTCGAGTTGAGATCCAGAAAGCACACTCCCAGCAATGAGCTGGAGGCTTTAATCGGGTCCCACCACTGCTTCCAGCTGAAGTCCCATCACAGAGTAAAAGTAAGATGCAAACACTGACCAGGCTCTAGATTATTTATCAGGATTAATTGTTTCCTATTTGGCCTTGGCAAGAAGGGTACCTTCTCATCTTAAAGTCTAAAAGCGTAACAAGAAGCCCTGGGGAGCTGATGGAGCCTGGTTAGTAACAGGAGAACTTTGCTTCAACTGGCAAGCCCTCGGCAATCACAACTTGAGGAGTTAAATCATGTAGTCTAACGTTTCAAGATCGGATCTGTGGAGGGGAAATCTAGCACACTCTTGCTTTGGCACAGAAAGAGCACCCACAGACTGGAAACGGATCGAGGCAAAGGTTGAAGGAGGTGGGTATGTTTAGCCTGCAGAGGAGACGACTGAGAGGTGATACGATAATCCAAATACTTGAAGGGCTGTCATATAGAGGGTGGTGCGGAGTTGTTTTCTGTTGTCCCAGAAGGTCGGGCCAGAACCATTGGGGTGAAATTAAATCAGAAGAATATTTGGCTAAACATCAGGAAGAATTTCCTGACAGAGCG
>NW_015173237.1:109662-131450 GCF_001447785.1 Gekko japonicus | reverse complement strand
GGGGGGGGGGGCAGGGTAACCTGTTGTGTGGCACAACTGCATGCTCTGAACTTTATGTTGCTTTGACGGTGCAACTTACCTCCTCCTGGATTGCTGGAGGCAGCGCGGCCAGGAACTCCGGACTGACCTCTGTCACACCCGGGTTGCCCACCACAGGCGGGGTCGGAGTAGTGGCCGCAGTGGTCGGAACAGTCCGAGCAGGAGGCCGGATCCCCAGCTGGTTCTGCAACACCTCGCGCCGGATGTCGTCGGGCAACGCGGCCAGAAAGGACGGGTCGACGCCCTCGGGGAGGTTTATCCCTACGGAAAGCCAAAACATTAGGCACAGCCGTTGCCTCCAGGGGAGAGGACCTGAATGATGAATGCTGTCATTGATAGCCTCCTGGTTTAAAGCGCTCTTTCGGCGTTTACCTGCCAAGGGATCCTCCTCCTCACTGCTGGTGGAGGGCAGCGGCTCTTCCAAGATGCCTCGGGAATCGGCTCCCGAGAGGGCCACAGCCGAGTCCCTGGTGGAGGAGCTCTCGGACGAGGAGGCGGGTGGGGAGCTGGGGGGAGCAAGAAGCGGCAAGCGTTAGTTCAGGCTGCTCTGGCGGGCGTGTCGGCCGCCGGCTGGACCTGCGCTTTGGTTCTTACCCGTCCTCCGCCTGCTGGCTGGGGTCAGGCTGGCCCTCCCGAACGGCCTGGGCGTTGGGACCTTGCTGGGCCGCGTCAGCTGCTGCCGTGACAGGGCCAGAGCCCCCCACCTGCTCCGTGCCACCGCCACCGCCGCCTTCGCCGCCGCCTTCTTCGAGGTTGCACGAGGCCAGGCTGCTGGTATCCATGGGCGAGCCCTCCAGCTGGCTGCTGACGGCGGTTAAGGCATCGGAATCTTCGGCCCGCTCGGGGGACAGGGAAGCTGGGGGGACAGGAAATGATGTTTGGGGGGTGGGGGAGCCTACTCGCAGAGTCACAGCAGGACAGAACCTAGTTCTCCGATGCACAAATGGCCACATGCCGCCTTTCTGGTTTGTTTGTGTGTGGGTTTTTTTTAAGAAACCCTTTCCAAGAAATAGAGTGGTAGAAGACACTGCTTAAGGATCTGATAGTCTTGATACAAAATCTGTTTCCGGCCAAAGTTTGGATAGGGGTGGCCAAACTGTGGCTCGGGAGCCACATGAGGCTCCTTCACACATATTGTGCAGCTCCCGGCAGGGCGGCTGGGGAAGCGAAGGGGAGGCGTGGCCCCCCCCAGCCAAGCCAGCCAGCGTGGGAAGGTCTTGGAGGATGCATTTAAAGTTAAAGTTGCTGTCTTTCCACCTCTCCCTCCTTCCCCTCTGTTTTCTTTCTTTCCACCTCTCTTTCTCTTAGACAAAATATTATTAGTAAACAAATAAATATCATTGGACAAATAAATATCATTATCAATAACCGGTTTTGTTCTTATGTCTGGCAGTCTCATTTAATGTTAATGAAATGCAAATTTCCACATTTTTCAATAAAAACGTGTGTGTGATATTTGTCCATGTCTTGTGGCTCCGAGACATCTGATGTTTGTTCTACGTGGCTCTTAACAAGTTTGGCCACCCCTGGTTTCGATCGTAAGGCCGAACTGGGCCTGTGTTCCAATGCAAAGTGGGATAGCTTCTTTTCTGGGTTACAACACCATGCGTGGAGCCAGGGTGTTGTAGTGGCTGGAGTTATCTGCCTAGGAGTCGGGAGACGCAAGTTGAAATCCTCACTGTGCCACGGAAGCTCGTTGGGTGACCCTGGGCCAGTCACACGGACTCAGCTTAACCTACCTCACAGGGTTGTCGTGAAGACAAAAATGGAGGAGTGGAGAATGATATCAGCCACTTGGGGCCATGGTGGAGAAACGCAGGGTATAAATGAAATAGAACAACAACAAGCTAAGGAGTTAGCAGGCGGGAGAAACTGCCAGTTAATAGGGTCGAGAGAGAATACTGAGCCGAATGGACAAATGGCCTAACCCGGCACCTCCTGTTTCTTATGAGCCTCAAATTTCAATTTAAATCTCCACAAGGAAACTGTCTTTTAAAAAATCTGGGCTAGATTCTGATGGCCAAAACACGGCAGGTGTTGGGGGTGGACAACATTTAGCTCATTCCCCGGCATTTCAGTTAATGCAGCACCATCACAGACTTCTTTCTACACAAGGCTTGGAAATGAGAAAGTCTGAATCAGAACAAACTAACGCGCAGCCAGACGTGGGGTGGGGGTTTCTTGAGGCCTGCTGGGGGGAGGGGTGACACCTGAGGCCACTTACTGATGGTGGGGGCGGGAGAAAGCTCCATCTGCGTGGCCTCAGCGTCCGCGCTTGGCCTCCCGGGGCCCGAGTCCTCCTGCTCCACGGGCATCAGCAGCTGCCCAGAAGCCTGGGCGCTGGACTGCCCCACCAGCTCAGCGGGGAGCTCTCCTGCCCCTGTTGCCGCCGCCGGCTGCTGCGGGCTCTCCAGAGTGACCAGGGTCTGCTTGGGGCCGGCGGAGGGGTCTTCGGCGGCAGTCGGGGCCGCGGGATAGCCATCCGGGTGGGCGGCACCATCTGGGAGCCAAGAGAGGGAGGGAGGGCGCTGAAACCCCGAGGCCGCTTGGGCGGTGGAAGGGGTTTCCGAGCAGGGCCTTGGCTTCGCCCTGTCGGCAGAACAGAGCTCTACCTCCCCCCCCCGCCCCAATGTCAGCTGAGAGCTAGGCACGTGAAGAAGTCTCTCCCCACCCACCCCAAATCCTGGGCACTTCACCCCAGCTGGGGAAAGTAGTAAGTTGTATAGTTATCTCTGATTTGGGGCACAAATCCCTACCCCACAACAATACAACTTACTACCTCACCTCAGCAGGAGCAACGGAGACACCTCCCCCACTGGAGACCTCCGCCTTGAATCCAGGTGCCTGGATCCGGACCGAGTCGAGGGGGATCAGCACAGCGGTTCACAGCCCGGCTTCCCTTCCCACCTTAACTGCCTGATCTTGGGAGTGGGAGGGTGCAAGAATTCTAGGATGGAAGGAGCTCTGACACTGCAGAATGGTGGGGCTTCTGATGCTGGGAAAATGTGACACCCCCCCCCCCTAACAACTCCACTTAAATTTGCACAGCCCAACCACTGGAGTAAGTTGAGGAGCAACTCGCTCACAAGATCCCTTCCTTTACTGACTGAGAACACCAAGACTGGCCACCCTCTCTCCAAGAACAAAGGAACCCTTTTTGTCCAAGCCTATAATTCCCCAGGACCTCCCGCATCCACGGACGGAGACATGCAGCTCTCTCGTGTCCTGACACTGGGGTGTCGGTTTCCAAGTTCCATTCCCAGCTCTGTGCCCCTTTCCCTCTCGGAGCTAGATGTCCCCTTCGCAGCGGTTTCTCTCCTCTTCTTCCGGGTAGGCAGTGCCGCCGGCACGAAGAACTGGGAATCCCCACGGGAAAGACAGTAGACTGTATAGTTATCTCCAAGACCGGGTATGACCCTAAAACTATACAATCTACTACCTCATCCCAGGAGGTCGGAGAACGACGTCGGCATCTTGCTAGGTGGGGGGGAGGGGGGAGAGAAGACACCAAGCGGATATCCGGCAAGCAACGAGTTACCTGGGAGGTTTTGCTCAGCAGAACCGTTCGCCTGGGGTACCGGCCCCTGCAGAGGCGAGGAACAAAATCAGAGTGATCCACGATTAGCCCAACTCAAGCCCAGGCTGAGATGAAGACCCAGCTAGGCTGCCGAGTGAACCCCTCCCCTCGAGGCCTGCTGATTTTTTTTGCTGAACAGCAAAACCGTCTACCATTTCGGCCTGCGGCTCCACAACTCGCCTCCACTGCCCATTAATCAAGCCATACAACTTCGTGAAGCTAAGTCGACCAGGACGTTCTGGAAGAACGGAAGCAACAACTGCGTCCGGGGGGGCCAGGGTGTAAAAAGGGACAGCCAGAAATTGGCAGACGGGATTTTGTCCCCACCCGGAGCACTTCTGGCAGCCCCCCCCCCCTCCAATCCATCTCTGCTTGCAGAACGAGGACTTCTGTGCGGTGGGCGGGCAAGGGAGCCAGGACAAGACAGCCTGTGCAGACTCCAGGGGACCTCCACCCCACACCCCAAGTCTGGCCACTTGGCCGAACTCTAAACTGGCAATGTGGCGCCTAAGCAAAAAGCGTTTCCCATCCCTCCTTCAGAAGATTCGCGTTCAAGGCTTGTCTGGCGGTATTCTCATTACGAGTTGTGGGTTTGCTATTCACAGCCCCACCTACACATATCTACGGCTCCCCAAGCAGTCGCGAGACAGCGCTGACGCTCAAGTTGGGCTCCCGACCTGGGCATTCTGCTCCTTGTCCTCCGTCTCCTTGGCCTTGTCCGCCCCCTTGGCCTCCTCCTCGGCCAGCTGCTTGCGCCTCTTCTCCCTGCGTTCCTCGAGCTCCTCGTCCCTCAGAGCCTCCAGGTGATTGATGATGGGAACTTTCACCACTGGGCAGAGAAAATGCAGAGGTTGAAACACCGCCGAGCACAGAAAGGACTGTGGCAGACGAAGGAAGGGCAAAAACAGAAGATCGGCTCACCTGAAACACAGTCATGCATGCTTTCTGCATCTAGTACTTTGCATTCTTCTGTCCAGCGGGTCAGGGCTGTTGGGATGCTCGATAAGGTCCCTACGGAGAAAGAGAGGGGGCATTGTTGGATGCGCCCATACAACAAACTAAAATCTTGTCACTGATACACACACAGCTGGGCACTGACCAAGCCAGTCTGGCGACACCTAGGATCGAGAGCATTCTGACATGTTCCCACATGTTATCAGAGAATCATAGAGTTGGAAGGGACCTCCAGGGTCCATCTAGTCCAACCCCCTGCACAATGCAGGAAATTCACGAATACCTCCCCTCCCCACACACACCCAGTGATTGCTGTTCCATGCCCAGAAGATGACAAAAAAACCCTCCAGGATCCCCGGCCAAACTGGCCTGGAGAAAATGTGCTTCCTGACCCCCAAAGTGGTGATCGGCGTTTCCCTGGGCGTGTCAGAAAGGGCCACAAGAACTAAGCACAGACGCAACCCTTCCTGCCCTCCCTCTCATGATCTGCCCATCAGCCCCTCTGTACTGATTTCTCAACGCTTGACCAGTTAGCCGACTGTGTGAGCCACCTTCCTTCGATAAACATGGCATTTGAGACCATGCCTGGCAAATGTGGGAATCCTATCTGCAGTGGAATCTAAGGTTCGTTCATTCCCAGAAGGAAGCTGTCAGGAGATGACAACACTTGTGTAAATCAGTCCCTGGGGCCACTGGAATGGGAATGTTTAAAATCTTTCCAAGTCACGTGAGCATTATGAAGTCGTCCAGTGGGGGAATAAATGTTCAAGTTTTGGGAAATTCTTCATCGTTTTTGCCATCCCACTGCAGACTTCTGACTCACTGCCAGGAGTCGAATTTCAGAAAGCATTTTGGGCTGTGGTGGAAGTGGGGAGGTGAGGAAGTCCCATTCTCCTGAACAGAAATGCATTCTGTCACTCGAGATTTACAGTGGGACCCAAGCCACATACTTCAAACTGGATATTCCCCTCCCCATAATTTGGAAAAGAGATTGAAGCTACTGCCGGAAAAATGATTTGAGACAAGATATCTTAAGGTATATTTAACTGCTCATTCTGCCCTGAAGGCGACCAGAGCCCCCCGCCAGCGATCCACACCACGGCGCCACAAGGACTTGCCTGCTTGGCTGGTAGCTGTGCTCTGGTCGTGGAAGAAGTCGTCCAGCAGCTCATCGTCCGAGCGAGCGATTATGTGCACGTCGTCGTTGCCGACTAAGAGGCGGGCTCGGCCTCGACTCTGGAGCGGGAGGCTGCTGCTCAGTTGGAGGATGTCTGCAGCCGCCGAAGGACCAAGAAGCCTAAAGGGATACAGCGCAACAGTTAGAAAAGCACCATCAGGAGTCAGGACACCTTAGTCAAAGAGACAGCGGCTCCTAGGAGAAGGTCAATCAGAGAACTGTCAAAGGGGAGCCTCCACTGCTTAACACTGAACAAACTGTGCTGTAACGATGAGGGCAGCTGTAGGACCAGAGGGCTTAAAAAACCACTGCCTGTATCCACAAGGTTGAGGCAGACGTGATGCTCTGTCACCTCTCCTTAAGGCACACGAAGCTGCCTTATACTGAATCAGACCACTGGCCCACTGGTGCCAGTATTGTCTACAGTAATGTCTATTGAGTACCGGATCTGGTTCAAGGTTATGGCACTGAGCTTTAAGGCCCTATCCAGCCTGGGGCCAGCATATCTACAGGACTGTCTCTCCCCATACGTGCCCCGGAGAGCCTTGCGCTCTGCAGATCAACATCTACTGGTAGTCCCTGGTCCAAAAGACGTCCGGCTTAGCCTCAACTAGGGCCGGGGCCTTGTCTGCCCCGGCCTGGTGGAACATGGTCCCATCTGAGATCAGGGCCCTGCGGGACTTATTACAGTTCCGCAGAGCCTGTGAAACAGAGCGGCTCCACCAGGCCTTTGGCTGACGCAGCGGACGTTCAACCATCTCAGCCTCCCCTGCCCACAGTAATTTATTACTTGACTAACGTACTGCAAGAGGCACTACGGACTGCTCTGGAGTTGTTGTCTTTGTCTTAGTTGCCATCTTGTTCTGGTTGTTTTAAATTTGGTCTTAATTATATGTTCATTCTTATTTTATTGTATATTTTATATGCTGTGGGCCGCCCTGAACCCATTTGTGGGATAGCACAGGATATAAGCATAATTAATTAACTAAATACTCATACTGGCAACAGCTCTCCGGGGTCTCAGGTGGAAGTCTTTCGTATTACCTACCACCTGATCTTTTTAAACTGGAGATGCCGGGGATTGAACCTGGGACCTTCCGCATGCCAAGCAGAGGCTCTGCTATCGAGTCACGGCCCCTTCCTTAGCCTCACCTCTGTAAGATGAGAGGCGGGTTGGGCTGTCGGGTGCCGGGATAATGCACATGGATAGTGTGGCCGGTGTTAGCCGTCAGTTGCCGAAGCGTCCTCTGGCTGCGACCGATGCCCTGTGCCAAGCGGGTAGTAGAGGAGCCGCTGCCCAAGGTCAAGGAGCTGTGGTCGGCGTGCCGTACCATGAGTGGGTGAGTGGCGGGAATGTTGCCAGGTGACGGGGGAATATCCGCTGCGAAGAGAGATTGGAGAAGTTAGAAGATTAAGGCGGGGTCTGTGGAGCAGCACAAACCGATCATTGCTCTGAATGGGACAAAAACTAACCGACCCAAGGTAAAGCAGGGCCATGGTCGCAAACTGCAACGCTGGGGTCTGCCCAGAGAGATGCTGCAAACAAAATGGTACTCTGTAGTTGACAGAATTTAGCCATCCGGCCTCCTAAATCTACGTCTGTCTGGGAAAAGAGCGCAACCTCCTGTTCCCAGCCCACACAGCCTCAGCTGTTCGGACGCCACCCATGTCCTAGGACTCCCAGATCTCAGAGTTCTTACTGGCACTGGAGAACATGTTGTCAAACTCTATGATGAGGTCATCTTCCCGGTCAAAGCGCTCAAAACGCACCAGTGGGGAGGCATTCATGTCAGGGTAATCTTCATCTAATTCCATCTCAGAGCCATCGTCGTCATCCTCCTCCTCTTCACCTTCCTCACCTTCTTCGTCGTCCTAGAGACAGGGAGTGCCACACCCGAGGGTAAGCAAATTCACGCCTTTTAGAAATCAAGAGCCCGGAACTCTGCCAACTCTACCCACTTCGTGTGCGCTCTCTCTTTCTCTCTCTACCTACGGCCTGGGACTCAATCAAGGAAAATTCTGATTCTCACCAGCCACACAAACCAAACCCAGCCATCCAAGGTTCTTCACACCAAATGCTCCTGTCACCCAGACAATCTGCCACCACGGACGCTCACCGCTCTCCCCTGCCACTCTGCGCCAGGCTTTCCTACTGAGAGCCCTGCAAAGGTGAGAAAACCCCCCACAGTGAGCCTTCCGTGCTAGTCCTCCTCCAGTGCCTTCACCTGGTCATCTTCGTCTTCCTCCTCCTCCTCCTCTTCCTCATCCTGGCTGTCGTCTTCATCCTCATTGCTGCCACTGCTGTCTTCCTCCTGAGTGTGTTCCTCTTCGTCCTCAGGATCCAAGATGTTCATAGAATCTGCAGCGGATGGGAGGGTGCAGGTCAGGTGAGGCGGCTACGGAGAGTTTGAGCCACAGTCCTTCTGGTTCTCTTCTGAGCCAGACTCCCCATCGAACATTCCAGATGGGAGACGTCAGAGGCAACTGAGACTCAGAAATCCCTCTTTTGAGGGAGCCCAGGGCTGTTACCATCTTTGCTACGTCACTCTCCTGCTTTAAGGATCACTGGACACACTTTTCCTAGGGCTGGGGTCCCTAGCTTAGTTGAACCCATGAGGGACTTTTGGAGTTTTGTGACAAGTTAGGGGGGCGCCCCACAATAAAATGACCTCAACGGTGGAAGCAAGTGCAAAACACTGGGGAAACTGACAAACCATCAAGAAGCTCCAAGCCAAGCTTCCTCCAGAGACGGAGGCGGCTCTTTCCAAATGGCTGCTTCCTCCAGACAGGACGAGGTCGGCTAAAGCACTTCCTACTCCAGTGAAGTGGAGGACAGGTAGAGGATGGACCGGCCCCCTGCTCTGAGGAAGCGGTTGCCAGGAAACACACTGACGCCCCCCCCCATGGGCACCTCGTTGGGAATCGCTGTCCTAGTGGCTTCATGTTCACACCTCAGGCGATGGCTCACCTTCCCTGTTGGCCTGCAAGGTGGACGCTTGGCTCAGACTGGGAGGTGCCTCATCCATCAACACGTCCTCCTGAGACTCATCCTCTCCACTTCGGCCCACTGGAAGGACAGAAGAGCACGACAAAAGATTTAGCAAATTTATGGGCAGACGACCTTCTCTGTGACAGGCTGCCCCCCCCCCCAACTGCCTACATCGGCTGTCCCTTCTACAGGCACCCGTCATGATTCGGAAGAAATGCTGCTTTAGGACCTTTAAAAGATTTCTACCCTTCCTCTCGCATGCGCGCCTACGACAGTTCAACGGTCAGCTGACGGCGACAAATAAAAGAAGCGGGAACCGTACCAGAGCACAATATATACGAGGTGTTAAATGAAAGCCGGTATACAGCATGTAACACAAAACCCCGACGGAGCAACCCCACCCCCACCCCATGAGTCGAGAACCAAAGTCACTGGAAAAGTCTTTGCCTTGAGCTGGAGCACCTAAAGTTAGGAAGGCCAAACGACACAGCAAGCAGCTGGTGGAGAAAGAGTTCCCTACTGCAGAGAAGGCTACAGAGAGCTTTGTATCGACTGAAGATTGCCAAATTATTTCTCAGAGGTAGCCCAATTCACAGAGTGTTGCAGCAATCCAACGGCGGCCCACGGCCCGATCCTGCCATTCAAGGAAAGGCCGGGCGCCAGCCGGATCTGGACAAAGTTTTCAAATGAAGATTCGAGCCTCCCTCTGCAAATACTACTCCAATAGCAGCCCCAAGTCTGCCCGTTTGTTCGTAGCCTCTCTACTGGTCTCTCTACTGGTCGGGTCAGCGCAGGCGCACTAAACCCATTGGTGTGAAGCACAGAGACCACGAAGAAGATCATCCACTGCCTCTCCCAAGTCAGCTGAAAAGGAGGAGTTGAATGTCATTCACAATATCGAGAACACCCGAGTCTCCGGAGGATTTCTCCCTGCGGTTCCATGTAGATGTTGAATAGCACTGCTAGTAAGACGGAATATCGCAGAGCCCCAAATACCACAAATGGGTTTGACCAACAGCCCCCCCCATCAGCATGCAACGCATCTGAACCCCATTTCAGCCAACCAGTCCAGAAGGATATTGTGGTTGAACACCACCAAAAGCCGCAGAGAAGACTAGGCGTCTCAACAGGATTGCCCTTCCCCCATTTCTCCCTCAGCAACAATTCTCCAGGCTCAGTTCCAAAACCAGGAAGGAAGTGGAACCGAAATGGAGGCAGGAAGTCTCACCGAAGGATGCTCAAATTTGTTCAGCCACTACACGTTCAAGCACTTCACCCCAAGAGGGGATTATTTTGCCACCAGCAGAGCTCTTTGGCTCACTTGGGTCCAGAGAGGTCTTCTTCAATAGGCATCCGACAGCTCCCTTCTTTTAAGGAAACAACAGCTATTGCTGGACCCGGCCAGGTAGCCCCTTGGACTAGATCAAGCAACACAGACAAGGGTTGGGTATTGATATATCTGGACACACTTCGCAGCCTCAGGCCACAACCACCAACTCGTCTAAGCAACGGCGACAAGCCTGCGCTCTGTCGATATCCTCATACTGGCCTGCTATGACGGTGCGGTCCTGACGGATGCAATTCCTAGCAGACGCAAGCTATTTTATCCGAGAAATGTCATGCAAAGAGGCCACAGTGGCTCAGATCGGGGGGTCAAACCTCCAAAGGAAGTTTAGAAAACTTATTGAGGGCCAAAAGTTAAAAGACATTAAGTACACAAAAGAGTGTTTATTACAAAGCCATATAAAAACCTTGTAGGGGCCCAAATAAAGCCTCATCAAATGTTCAAAGTCACAAATACGCAAAAAAAGGACAGTGTATGACCTGACGCATTTCAGCTCACAAAAGCATTCTTCAAATAGTACACAATACACCTGTAACACATGTAAGGCAATAAACGATAAACAAAATGGGACTGGATAACACACCAAAAGGTTTCTATTCGGGGCCATGCAAAACACTGGGGAAACTGACAAACCATTAAGAGGCTCCAAACCAAGCTTCCTCCAGAGACGGAGGCAGCTCTTTCCAAATGGCTTTCCTCCAGACAGGAAGGACAGGTAGAGGATGGACCGGCTCCCTGCTCTGAGGAAGTAGTTGCCAAGAAACACACTGACATGCCCCCCCCATGGGCACCTCGCTGGGAATCGCTGTCCTAGTGCCTTCATGTTCACACCTCAGGCGATGCCTCACCTTCCCTGTTGGCCTGCAAGGTGGACGCTTGGCTCAGACTGGGAGGTGCCTCATCCATCAACACGTCCTCCTGAGACTCATCCTCTCCACTTCGGCCCACTGGAAGGACAGAAGAGCACGACAAAAGATTTAGCAAATTTATGGGCAGACGACCTTCTCTGTGACAGGCTGCCCCCCCCCCCAACTGCCTACATCGGCTGTCCCTTCTACAGGCACCCGTCATGATTCGGAAGAAATGCTGCTTTAGGACCTTTAAAAGATTTCTACCCTTCCTCTCGCACGCGCGCCTACGACGGTTCAACGGTCAGCTGACAGCGACATATAAAAGAAGCGTGAACCGTACCAGAGCACAATATACACGAGGTGTTAAATGAAAGCCGGTATACAGCATGTAACACAAAACCCCGACGGAGCAACCCCACCCCCACCCCATGAGTCTAGAACCAAAGTCACTGGAAAAGTCTTTGCCTTGAGCTGGAGCACCTAAAGTTAGGAAGGCCAAACAGTGCAGCAAGCAGCTGGCGGAGAAAGAGTTACCTCCTGACAGGCTACAGAAAGCTTTGAATTGACTGAAGATTGCCAAATCATTTCTCAGAGGTAGCCCAATTCACAGAGTGTTGCAGCAATCCAACGGCGCCCACTCAAGGAAAGGCCAGGCGCCAGCCTGATCTGGACAAAGTTTACAAATGAAGATTTGAGCCTCCCTCTGCAAACACTATTCCAATAGCAGCCCCAAATCTGCCCGTTTGTTCGTAGCCCGAGAGGATGTGTGTGTGTGCCAACCAGAGGACCAAATTAATTTACTGGCCCTCACCCACTCCGTTAACCACTTCCAGAAACCAGCAGAGAACATCCACTGCCTCTCCCAAGTCAGTTGAAAAGGAGGTTGAATGTCATTCACAATACCGAGAACACCCGAGTCTCCGGAGGATTTCTCCCTGCGGTTCCATGTAGATGTTGAATAGCACTGCTAGTAAGATTGAATATCGCAGAGCCCCAAATACCACAAATGGGTTTGACCAACAGCCCCCCCCATCAGCATGCAACGCATCTGAACCCCATTTCAGCCAACCAGTCCAGAAGGATATTGTGGTTGAACACCACCAAAAGCCGCAGAGAAGACCAGGCGTCTCAACAGGATTGCCCTTCCCCCATTTCTCCCTCAGCAACAATTCTCCAGGCTCAGTTCCAAAACCAGGAAGGAAGCGGAACTGAAAGGGAGGCAGGAAGTCTCACTGAAGGATGCTCAAATTTGTTCAGCCACAGTACTTCACCCCAAGAGGGGATTATTTTGCCACCAGCAGAGCTCTTTGGCTCACTTGGGTCCAGAGAGGTCTTCTTCAATAGGGATCCGACAGCTCCCCTCTTTTAAGGAAACAACAGCTATTGCTGGACCCGGCCAGGTAGCCCCTTGGACTAGATCAAGCAACACAGACAAGGGTTGGGTATTGATATATCTGGACACACTTCGCAGCCTCAGGCCACAACCACCAACTCGTCTAAGCAACGGCGACAAGCCTGCGCTCTGTCGATATCCTCATACTGGCCTGCTATGACGGTGCGGTCCTGACGGATGCAATTCCTAGCAGACGCAAGCTATTTTATCCGAGAAATGTCATGCAAAGAGGCCACAGTGGCTCAGATCGGGGGGTCAAACCTCCAAAGGAAGTTTAGAAAACTTATTGAGGGCCAAAAGTTAAAAGACATTAAGTACATAAAAGAGTGTTTATTACAAAGCCATATAAAAACCTTGTAGGGGCCCAAATAAAGCCTCATCAAATGTTCAAAGTCACAAATACGCAAAAAAAGGACAGTGTATGACCTGACGCATTTCAGCTCACAAAAGCATTCTTCAAATAGTACACAATACACCTGTAACACATGTAAGGCAATAAACGATAAACAAAATGGGACCAAAATTGGAATGTTCCAATAAGGAATTGGATGACACACCAAAAGGTTTCTATTCAGGGCCACAAATATACCTGGGCCTTGTGTCAGAAACAGTTTTATACACTGGAAATAATATGTACCTTCCAGTTTAGGTCCTAAGAGTGCAAGTAAAACTGCCTTGCCAGGGACAACGTGCCATCAATAGGCAGCAAGACACAGATCTCTCACGACTCGGAAAAAGCTAGAGAGGGCTTCGCAGAGACATAATGACAGCAGGAAAGGAATATTTGCAGTAATAGACCATGAGTAGGCACAGAAGTGCCCTGACCTCGACGGCCCAGGCTAGCCAGATCTGGGAAGCTAAGCAGGGTTGGCCCTGGTGAGTACTTGGACGGGAGACCTTCTAAGGAAGACCAGGGGTGTGATGCAGAGGCGGGAAGGGCAAAAGCCACCTCTGAACGTCTCTTGCCTTGGAAACCCTTACCAGGTTGCCTCAAGTCAGCTCTGACTTGATGGCATTTTCCACCACTGAGCAATGGAGTATACTCTAGCCTATGCTCATTCCTGTTTTCATGAACCTGCTTCCGCCTGCACTCTTGTCCCCAACGGACTCCGGTCAAGAAGCCCGCGAGCTGACTGCAGTCTGCAGCGGATTCTCCGGAAGGATGTCATCGCCCAGGTCCTGAGATCTGTTTGACCTGGACAGAAACACCAGACATGCCAGTAAGAGACTCTGAAGCTGTCGGGAAGCCACCTGGATCCACCAGGCTTTGGGTCCTCCTGACCGTAGAAGGGGCCCCATTATAAGAAGCCGTGTGCCTTAACCTCACTAAGCAACGATGAGTGCCGTGAAGGCACGATGAGAAACCATCCCCCCCCCCGCACCTTTGCCCATGAGTTGAAGAAGAAGAAGAGGACACTGGATTTATACTCCGCCCTTCACTAGAAGTCTCAGAGCGGCTTACAAACTCCTTTCCCCTTCCCCTCCCCAAAACAGACACCCCGTGAGGTAGGTGGGGCTTGACAGAAACTGCTCTTTTTCAAGGACAGCTCTTATCAGAACTACGGCTTGCCCAAGGTCATCCAGCCAGGTGCAAGTGGAGGAGTGGGGGAATCAAACCCGGTCCCTCCCAGACTAGAGTCCGCACACTTAACCACTACACCAAACTGGCTCTCAAGAGCCCTTCTAAAAGCAGCACCAGTACAAGTCTCCCCTTATCTGTGTGGCCCAGACTAGCCTGATCTCTTCAGATCTCGGAAACTAAGCTGGGCTGGTTCCGGTTAGTATTTGGAGGGGAGACCACCACGGAAGTCCAGGGGAGCGGCGGAGAGCCAGGCAAGGGCAAACCACCTCTGTTTGTCTCCTGCCTTGGAACTCTTACGGGGTTGCCATGAGTGGGCCGTGACTTGGGGGCATTTTACCCGCACGCAAACGTCCGGCAGGGCACGGTGCCCAAAGCCATGCAGAAGAGAGTAACGGCAGCTGAATGGCAGAGAACAGCGGACCATTTCTACCGAGTGACCGAGGTAGGATTGCCTCCAGGTGCAAAGGAGGACAAAGACCTCGTCTCCAGCGCTCACTCGCGGGAAGAAAGGAACTGAACCTAGACGCCGGAACCCGGCACTCACCGATGATGGTGCTGTTCCCCGAGCCGCCGTCTCGCTCCAACAGTTCGTCTATCAGGTCCTCCAGCTCGTTTTCCACCTAACGGCATAAAGACGGGCACATGCGTGAGGTCGGACCCTCTGCACTGCGAACCCTGGCCCTGGCCCTGAGTTCCGGTGACCTCCCATTCTGGCTCTGCCCCCAGCCCCCAATAACGCATCGTCAGTGGAGCTAGCAAACATTATTTGAGCTCGCCCCAAACTAAACAAGCAGGCTGAGATTTTTGAGTCATTTGGAAGAGAGCTCAGGTCCAACTTCCACTCATGTTCCCCTTTGCAGGCGGGCACCAAACAAACTGCCACATGGGGCAAAACGAGCAGGAACAGGAGTGACCCCTGGTGCCCACGGGACCTGCATCCTGCCCACACCTGTGTTTGACACACACACACACACACTGCAAGTCACCCCCTATACCTGCATCTCCTGCGTGCTCAACACCTCTGGCTGCCCGGCAATCACCACGGCATCACTCTCTGCTTCACCGTCCATGATGTCACCATCTGTTACCTCGGCCTGGGCGACGTCGTGGTCCTCCTCGGGGGCCTCTGCTTCTCCACTTTCTCCTGCAAGCCACAAGGGCCGAGCCCTCCTTAGTAATGACCTCCCACAGGTCATCCAGGGAGAACCTGACTTGGAGGACGCTGGGAGCGGAGAGCCAAGTCAGGAGAGATTCCTAGCGAGGGAAGTCGGGAGGAGGCCGGTGCGGACAAGCTCGGCTGAGGTGCTGAAGAGGTGCACCAGCTGAGAACGATGGCCCTTGCGCTAATGGAAGCCACACATACCTGCGTCTTGCTGGCCACTGTTAGCATCTTGCACTGCTCCCTGAGCGTCCTGCTCCGCCTTGCTCTTGCTCGAGGCGCTCTTGCTGCCGAAGAGACTGCTGGGCTGGTTGACAATCCGCGACAGCGTCTCCAGGGGCTTCAAGGCGGCGTTCACCGTGTTGGCCATGTTGGGACTTTTGTGGAAAGAAGGCACATGAACAGTGAGCTCCCAGATCTGTCAAGAATAGCTTTAAGAGCAAGGACGAGTCATTACAGAGTTAGTTCTAGCTGGGATCGAGGAATGAGAAACTCACAAAGCGATGGGAAGGGTTTCATATTCTAGCTGCCTCTATGCGATGAGATTTAGTTTTGCTCTGCAAGAGACACAGGTCCCAACAGACCCAGCTCCCAACAGAACCGCTGGACCCTCTGCCCCCTTCACCGTCCGTGTTCTGAGGAGCCCTGACTCTTTACGGAATAAGCCCAGCACCTGGAGAGATCGAGGCTGTGAGGCACTCTGGCCAGGTCGCTGACCAGCCCCTTCTTGAGGAAGAGGCGAATGATGTTGTTCATGCCGTTGTGCTGCGTCTTGGCGGTGGCGCTGCTGTAGAAACTGGAAGTGGAGGGGCACGACTCCATGATGGTGCTGATGATGCACATGACAGCCTGCAGCCTGGAGTCAGAGGAGGCACCGTTAAAACACAGGCAGGTGTGACATGCACATCCCCCGCCCATCCTGCCACTCACTGCCTAACCAGAGCAGTCCCATAGGCAGCCCTATTCTCTCTCTTATCCACACCATATCCTGGACAAAGGGTTTCCTTCGGCAAGCAATCCTGGCTCTTTGGAAAGGACTGCACATGCAATCTGATGCTGAGAACTCAGTCTGGCAGTAGCCCCCCAAGGGAGACCAACAAAATCAAGTGTCAGTGTAGATTCCCAGTGATCTAGAGCAGGGGCATCGAACTCATTGGTTATGAGGGCCGGATCTGACATAAATGAGACCTTGTGGGGCCGGGCCATGTGTGCCATAAAATGTAATGCCAGGTGGCAGAGATATAAACTTTATAAAGGACACAAACACAAAGGTGTTTTTTTTAAACTTACAATAAAAACATGCTTAAAACATCAGCACTCTTGCAATATTTTGTTTATTTAATAGTGTCTGATAACTGACACCTCTTGCTCTGAATTATTGCATCAAAATGTCTGTGCCGTTGCAATCTTGAGTATGCTGTTCAGGTATCTGTAAGCTGCAAACCTACAATGACGCAGCAGCAGCAGAACTGGAAGAAGAAGCAGGAGACAGCCAGTTCCACTGCAGGCCTGATAGAAGCCCTCCGGGGGCCTCATCCGGCCCCCGGGCTGCATGTTTGACACCCCTGATCTAGAGTAGGGGGGTCAAACATAAGGTCTGCAGGCCGGAACTGGCCCATCCAGGGCTCCAATGCGGCCCGCGAGCAACTGATTACCTTTCCTGCCGGAGGACAGAGGCTGTGCATTATGTCCATCTACCATCCCAGTGCTAATGAGTAACAGGTGGCAGAAGTGGGAGGGTGGGCATCAGGGAGATACTTTGAGGAAATATTGTAAAGAGTGTTAATGTTTTACCGCGTTTGTATTTGGAGTAAAAAATAGTATCGTTCATTGGGTTTGCCTGTGTCCTTTATAAAGTTTATATCTCATGTACTGATGGCTCACATGGCCTGGCCCAGCAAGGTGGCACTTGTGTCAGATCTGGCCCTCCTAACAAATGAGTCTGACACCTCTGATCTAGAGTAAGGGTCCATCCCCCCCCCCCAACCTATTTGAGCCTGCGGGCCCTCTGGGATTCTTGCACACAAAGCGGCCGCCACAGGAGGTGGAGCCAACCACAAATATCAGGGAGTTGATATACAATTAATAGGAACTCATTTCAGACAGGTGCTGTTAAACAAGATACCTTCCAATCTGCACAGCCAAACAGAAGCCCCATCTTTCCCCGCCCGCTTTTTGAAAACAACCGGCGAGCACCAGGAGAGGGGTTGGCGGGCACCACACTGGGGAGCCCTGATCAGAACTAGAGGGGGCACAGCCGTCACCCCAATCAGAAAATGCCTCCCCCTCCCCCCAATCCTCACCTGGCATGCTTCTCGGTGCTCTCCGACATGGCCAGAGCGCGGCCCAGGGCTGCCTTCACCTCGTTGACCAGAGCCACCTGGGCATCCGTGCCGCTGCCTGCTGCGGCCAAACTAGCCAGGAAGAGGCGCGCCAGGGCCGGCGTGTCTTTGTCTTCCGCGTTCTGCGTGTGAGGGAGCAGGTGATCCAGAACGAAGGCCAACACGCTGCAGTCCTGAGGGGACGACAGGAAGAGAGGGTGGGTCGAGTCCAGAAAGCCCGGCCCCTCCTTCACAGCCAAACCCCCAACCCCCCCCCCCAGGTCCATTGCCCCGCCCCTTTGAGACTTACGAGAGGAACTAGAAACCTTCACCCTTTATACAAAAGAAACCAGAATTCTCTGCCTTCTTGACACCGTTTGGCTAATTCCCTTTGCTGGGTCCGCTCACCTCCTTAATGAGCTCAGACTGCCCCACGGTGTAGTTGTAGTTGGCGATTAAGGTAGCGATGCCCACGTAGGAGCGCACGAGCTCCGCCAGCAGCCGCAGGATGGTGGAGGTGGGCATGAGCGGCTTGCTCCCCTTGGCCTTCTGCTTGCTCTCCTCTGCCGCCTTGTCACCCTCTTTATCCTTCTTATTTTCCCTTGAGTCTTCGGGAGTGGAAGCTGCGGGGATGGAGGGAGAAAAGGTTAACTGGCAGAAGAACTCCTGGGCCCAAAGAGCCGTTGGGACCAGCTCGGCACGTGGGAGAGGGCCAACAAGGCATTGGTTTGGCCTCCCCCTGCGGGATGCTGGGAAGGGACTAGATGGCCATCTGACAGCAATGCAGATGCTGTGAACTGAGGCAGATCACGAGAAGGGAGGGCAGGAAGGGTGGCCTCACTGCTTAGTTCTTGTGGCCCTTTCTTACACACCCAGGGAAATGCTGATCGCCACTTTGGGGGTCAGGAAGGGATTTTTCTCCAGGCCAGTTTGCCCGGGGATCCTGGAGGTTTTTTGTCAACTTCTGGGCGGGGAACAGGGGTCACTGGAGCTGTGTGTGTGTGTGGGGGGGGGAGGTATTTGTGAATTTCCTACATTGTGCAGGGGGTTGGACTAGATGACACTGGAGGTCCATTTCAACTCTATGATTCTATGACTGAGAAGTCCCATCTGAACAAGCAAAATCAGACTGGGCGATAGGACAGGAAGGCGCTGCCGTGATGGGGAGGGCGGCTTTAAACGTAGACTACTATTTCCAAGCAGTGTTCCCTCTAAACCAGGGGTGGCCAAACTGTGGCTCGGGAGCCGCATGCGGCCCTTTCACATCTATTGTACGGCTCCCGGCAGGGCGGCTGGGAAAGCTAAATATCATTAGCAAACAAATATCACTGGGCAAACAAATATCATTGTCAATATCTGCTTTTACCGCTTTTGTTATTATTTTAGGCAGTCTCATTTAATGTTAATAGAAAGCAAATCTGCATTATTTCCCAGTTAAAACGTGTAATGTTTGTTCATGCCTTGTGGCTCTCAAACATCTGATGTTTATTCTGTGTGGCTCTTGCGTTAAGCAAGTCCGGCCAACCCTGCCCTAGACTGTGTGCGTGGGCGGCCGGACACAGGAAGCCCTGCTCAGCGGCAATCTGGAGGGATCTTGCACTGCCCGCGGCCCCTTTTAAGATTACAGCAGTTCTATTCTGCTCAGGATGCGAACTGCTCTGCTCAGTAGGGGGAAAAAAATTAGAGGGAACATTGTTTACAAGTCAAGAGAAAGTTCTCTATTGAAGAGAACGGAGAGGCATTAAGGCACTGCTTCCACTCAGTGTGGTCTCGGTGCAAGGGAGAAGATGTCACTCACCGTCTCCTTGGGGAGTCCCAGACTGGGGCGTCTCAGTTGCTGCACTATCGGCTGCAAAAACCTGAGCCTAGAGAAGAAGAAAAGCGATTGGATTTATACCCCGCCCTTTACTCGGGAGTCTCAGAGCGGCTGACAATCTCCTTTCCCTTCCCCTCCCTACCACAGACACCCTGGGAGGTAGGTGGGGCTGAGAGAGCTCTTTCGAGAACCGTCCTTGAGAGAACAGGTCCGACAGAACTGTGGCTTGCCCAAGGTCACACCAGCAGCTGCAAGGGGAGGAGTGGGGAATCAAACCCGGTTCTCCCAGATTAGAGTCCGCGCACTTCACCACAACACATGATGAGCAGGATAGGACTTCAAAATGGCCTCAAGCAACAGGGGCAGTGGATCCCTGCAAAATTCCAAACTCCACAGGCTTCCGTTGCCGTTTACAGCTATGGAAGGAAGGAGAACCGAACACAAAGAGCCAGTGTGTTGTCGTGGCTAAGCGTGTCAGACAAGTATGTGGGAGACCAGGGTTTGACTCCCGACATGTGCCGCGGAAGCTTGCTGGGTGATCTTGGGCCAGTCCTGCCCTCTCAGCCCCTCCCTACCTCACAGAGTTGTTGTGAGGATTAAATGGAAGACAGGAGAATTATGTAAGCCACCTTGGTTCCACACTGGGGAGAAAAGACGGGTTACCAGTACAGTTAATGGGAAAGGGAAAGACACTACAAGTATCAGAACTATGTCACGGACTGCCATTCCACAAGCTCAGACTAGTACAGCTCTGGACTGTGCAAATGAAGGGCTTTCTAAAAGGGGCGATTTCTCAGAGGGCTAAATAGTGAACATCAAGAGCCATGGATCTCGCAGACTTCTGTTCTTTAAAGAGAGACAGTACAGATTTACCAGCTGCTCCAGAAGGAACAGGGCCAGATGCAGGGGAGTGGCTGCAGAAGTAGCCCAGAGAGACTCACGTTGATGCCGAAGCCGGTCTGGGAGTCAAAGTCGCTGCCCTGACGGGTCAAAGACCGGTACTGCTGGTACACGTCGTCGCCCATGTCTTGCAGGATCTGGCTCACCTCCTGGTTGACAGTAGTCACCTTAGGCTCTGACTTTTCTGCTGCTGTGGGAGGGGAAAGGAGAGCACAACGGTTGTTTGCACTGATCTGTTTCAGGGAGCTGTGACTATGCAGGAAAAATACCCCGTTTCCTAGACACCATGCCTTGCTGAAAAACACTGCACTTCATTAGAAGTTTTTCAAAGGAAGGGCGAAGGGGTTAATATTGGGTTCCAGAACAAGCTGTCCTCACTGCATTTGGGGGGCAGGCTGCCGAACCAAAAGAGAGTGCCAAAGAGAAATCTTATAAAGGTCAAAGAACTGCGTAGGTGCATGACTCGGACAGCCGAGGCGCCGTACCACTAGAATATCTAGCCCAAAGAGCGCACTCTGGCTCCGGGAAGGTTTCTGAGTCTACGTGGAAAGGCCAAGAATCTTTTCTTTTACTGGTACTGCATTGAGATGCAATTACCTTTTTTTAAAGTTCCATTTAAAAAAGAGCTTGCGGTAGCTGTATTATCATTAAATTGGAACACTCGTTTCGAGAGGAAATTTCATACAGGAAGTCCAAACTGATACACGCTTAATTACAGGAAGCATGAACTCTGTCCTGCTATCGGAACAGTGAAAGAATAAGGCAAAGGTGGCCGATTAAATGTTTCATGGTACTGGTATCGTCTAGGTCAAAGGGTGTCAAAACTAGGAGGTCGAGCAGCATTCGTTTCCAGGACAATAAGTGAAAATAGAAGCCTCAAGCGAGGCAAAAATCTGAGATTTGTGTCTAGCTGATAATCTGAAGTCGACATCTATGGGGGGGAAAAGTGGAAGTGGAGAGATGAGACACTTCCTCCACTTTTTTTAACGTTGTCAACTTCATATTATTGCCTAGGCCAGGGATCCCTGACGTGGCGCCCACTGACATCTTGCCTGGTGCCTACCAAGTGTTTTTAGAACGTGGATGGGGACCAGGTGGGGCTCTTTCCCAGCCAGGCTTCTGATTGGCTGTGCAAATTAAAACAACGTTTCAGCAGCTGCCACCACAGTATCGGTTTGAGTCTCTTGCACTCTTCTTTCCACAGGTATTTTTTTTCCCAAATAACCCCTCTTCTCCCCTGCTCTTGGGTTTCTTCTGTGTGGCTCTGCCTCCTGCGGTTGCACAAACCTTCCCGCATCAGAATCCCAAAAGGTGCCCCTAGGCTCAGAAAGTCTGGGAACCCCTGGGATAGACTAAAAAAACAGAACTCAGATTTTTACCCAACTTGAAGACTGGAAATTCTATTTCCACTTACCCAGGCAGGCTGGAAAACAGTACAGCAAGGACTAAGGGTAAGTTGCGAATCGGGGGTGGGGAGCCAAAAGACACGGAGACCTCACCAGTCAGAGGTTCTTAAACTCATAGGGTAGAGTCATAGAGTCAGAGAGCTGGAAGGGACCTTTCAGGGTCATCTAACTCCAACCCCTTGCACAATGCAAGACATTCACAAATAACTCCACCACCCCAGTGACCAACGCTCTATGCCCAAAGAGGGCAACCCCCCCCCCCCACGCCCTCAGGGTCCC
>NW_015173237.1:104922-109457 GCF_001447785.1 Gekko japonicus | reverse complement strand
CCACAGCTTAGAGGGAGCATTGTTCCTGACCCCAAAGTGGTGATCAGCATTTCCCTGGGCATGTAACAAAGGGCCACGAGAACTAGGCACTCATGTGCCCCCCCCCTTTCATAGGCTGCCACGTACCTTCATCGGGGGCATGGTAGGCAGCCAGGGCATTCAGCATGTCATAGATCACCTCCTTGATCGTATCGGGTATGACAGGGAGTGGCGAGGGCTTCACCGGAGTGGTCTTCACCAGCTGCACGGCGTTGGGGCCCTTGATCCGCAGGTTCTCGAACTCATCGTCTGAAGCTTGGGGAGCAAGAGGAGAAAGGAAAAAAAGAAAGTAGAGCAGCTAGCACTGGGGAATCGGGGCCAGGGAGGAGTTGGTCGACTTTTTAAAAACTGTGGCTGCGACACTTTCTCTACGGGATCCACTGCTCCCGGAATCCAGAGCCACTTCTAGCCCACAGATGAACAATCCGAGATTCTAGTTTTGATGCACGTTATGTCCAAGAGCACCGGCCTAGATAACGGTGGAACTGGAAAGGTTCTGGATTACTTACCGGTAACAGATCCCCGGGGCGCAGGCAAGGCAATGCGGATGCAGCTGTTGGCCACGTCGGTGAAGATCTCTGGGTTGCGGCAAGCGGCTGGGCCCAGCACACGTAGGATGTAATTGATCTCCCGAGAGCCCAGGCTACCCGACACGACGCCTGATGTAGTGCTGCCTGCCCCACTGGTTGCCGCTGAGCGCACAACCTGTAGGAAACAGAGAAGGAGCAGTAAGTCCAGGGACTGGCATCCGAGAAAGCCAATGCTGGTGGATCAGCCCACGGCACCCTCAGGTCAGGAACCACAGATACTTTATTTTACATGTGGTAACAGCAGCCAGAATTTTATTTGCAATGACACGGAGGACGTTGAAAATCCCAACGCTTTATGAGTTAATAATGAAGATTATGGATTGTGCAGAAATGGGACAAACTGACAAATATATCAAAAGGAGAGATGGAAGAAGAATTTATGGGACCCTGGAGGGCCTTTTATGACCGGTTAAGACACAAGTACTGAGAAACTGATTAAATGAAGAACAGTAAGAAAGATGATTATAAGCTTTTATGAGAAGATTTGCATGCTGAATGTTAAATTAGATTTTTTTTTATATATAGATCTCTGTATTTTTTCCTTTCCCACCTTTTCCTTTTTCCTCTCTTTCTATGTATAAACTAAAAATTCTTTATACATTTTTTTAAAAGGACAGGAAAACCGAGGAAGCTGGAGAAACTTGTACAAAACTATCTGCACCAGAAGAAGAGTTTAAGGCTACATGTTTGCCACAGTGTACTTCTGGTACGCTGAGAAAGGAAGTGGCGGCAGCTACAGGCTTAAAGGTAAAGGTAAATGTTCCCTTGCTCGAAAGCCAGTCGAATCTGACTCTAGGGTTGCGGTGCTCATCTCCGTTTCAAAGCTGAAGAGCCACGCTGTCCAAAGATGTTTCCGTGGCCATGTGGCCGGCATGACTAAACACCAAGGCGCACGGAACACTGTTACCTTCCCACTGAAGTGGTACCTATTTATCTACTTGCAATTTCTTGCTTTTGAACTGCTGGGTTGGCAGAGAGCTGGAACTAGACGGGAGTTCACTCCGTCATGCGGCACAGTCGGGTCTTGAACTGCTGAACTACTGACCTTCCACAGCCTGCAGTTCAGCATCTTAACCACTTGAGCCACCGCAGCTCCAGCTACAGGCTTATACAGCTTCAAAAGGGGATTGGACAAACATGTGGAGCAGAGGTCCACTTTTCCCTTTTCAATGCTGCAAGCCTACACGCATTTACTTGGGTGCAAGCAGCACTGAGGTCAGCAGGGCTTACTTCCAAGTAAGCATGGTTAGGCTCGGGCTGCATATCTTTGACTGCATATTGCCTAGCTGTTTGCTTGACTAATGTCATGCTGCTGCTATACAGCATTCTTAGAAACACGTTATCTTAAATGGACAACCTTTTAAAACTGCTGCTTACTAGTTACGTTCAGTTGTAACTAGTTATGTTCCGTTAAATCCAGCATTCTTTTTATTTTTCGCTTCATTATATATTGCACGTTTTACCAAGTGGTTAAGGATGGGTTTACAACAACCCAGAAAATAAAATAAATAAAATGAAAGCATTTAATAGTGTGTTTCATATGATCGCGAGTAACGATTACATGTAACAACTGAAGATAGATTCGATTGTTGGACTGAAGCAGCAGAACAAAGTGGCAACTTTAAGACCAACAAAGATTAATTCGGAGCTTTCGTGTGCTCTCAGCCACGAGGTATTATAGCTGGAACACTCTGTCTGGGGCAGTGATGCTGTCTTCTTGGTGCTTGGGGGGCAACACCAGGAGGGCTTTTGCAGTTCTGGCCCCACTGGTGGACCTCCTGATGGCCCCCTGGGGTTTGGCTCCTGTGTGACCCAGAGTGTTGGACTGGATGGGCCACTGGCCTGATCCAACATGGCTTCTCTTATGTTATTCCCAAGGAGGACAGCTGTACCTTTTCCATGGTGTGATGCAACGTGCAGGGGTCTTCGATGATGTGCCGGAAGAGCAGGGTGACGAGAGGCGTGAAGCCGTTGAAGCCAGAGCTCTGCGTTAAGCCCAGGATCATGCGCGTGCTCTTCAGCTCGGCGAACATCATGGCGTATTTGTGGTGGCGGGTGAGGCGCAGGCAGAGGCGCAACGTGGCGTGCAGCGTGTCGGGGTCCACCGGCACGCCCAGCATGCTGACGCAGGCCCGGATCAATACCATCACCATTTCCTCCGCCAGGCCCTGGATGAGGATCTCCGAGGGCTTGGCCTCCTCCGAAGGCGCTTCCTTCTCTGGGGCCAGGCTGTCGACGGGGTTCTCTGGGGTGGGGGGGGGGGGGAGAGAACAGGGGAAGCTGAAACAGATCTGAGGATACACAGTTCTGCCCCGCTGCCTCCCTAGAGATCCCAGCAACTGTATGTTCTGTACCATTGGCCTTCTCCTCCTTTGGTTTGCTTTCAACCTCCTTCCCTTCCTCCAAGGTTCTCTCCAGCTCTTGTCCGTTCGCTTCCTTGGTGCTCTTGTTCAGCCGGGGTACCCTGAGCAAGGTCAGCATCACTGGGCGCCTGTTCCCAGTTTCTTCGTTCACCTGGATGTTTTTGCAGGGGAGGGGGGGAAACACAGATGTGCTCTGAATCCCTAGACACACGACGCGTCCTGCCCTTACCCCCCACCTGTGTGTGATGCTACAATGATACTCGCAGCATTTACACAAACATCTGGGAAGCTGACATCTATTCTGAAAGCGAGCCATCTTGGATAATTAATTCATTGGTATCAGCACTTTGTGAATCTGTATCTATTTTAACGGTTGGGTTTTTATAGGATTGTATGGTGTTTTAACTGTATTCATATTGAGTAGAAGCCGCCCTGAGCCTGCTTTGCAGGGAGGGCGGGGTATAAATGAGACAAATAAATAAATAAATGTCAATACTTTAACAACATATAAAATTTAATAAAAGTTCTGAATACAAATACAAGAATTGAAGGTGGTCCAAAATAAATCTTATTCTAATGGAGTTTCCGGATAATGCGTTTCCAAGGTCTTCATCAGAGAAGGACCAATTATAACTGTACGATTGTTTTCTTTCCTAAAGTCTGTCAAGACTAGTCAAGTAAGGTTGGTAAATCAATACTCACATTCTTTATAAATCAATAGATTAATACTCCACATAGCTACAACGAAACATTAAAGTTATGAATGCTTACCTGACATTCACTCTGAGATATGTCTTATATATCTATTGATTTATAAAGAAGTCTTGACAGACTTTAGGAAAGAAAACAATCGTGCAGTTATAATCGGTCCTTCTCTGATAAAGACCTTGGAAACAAAAGCATTATCCGGAAACGTTAGAATAAGATTTATTTTGGACCTTCTTCAATTCTTGTATTTTGTACTCAGATAACTTTATCAAATTTTGTATGTTGTTAAAGTATTGACAGATATGTTTGTGTAAATGCTGTATTATTATAGCATCACACACAGCTTTGTTTCCTTTCTGCTCTTCTAGTGGGCAGCTGTGCTTCTTCCATTAACTCCACCTTACCCCCACCTGGCCCACTGCTAAGACCCAAGAGGACACCTCTGACTCAACCCGCTGGGGACGTACCTGCACCATCGTGGTGAACTGCACCGTGTAGCGTCGGCGACCGGCGGTAAAGCGAACGCTGGTCTCGCCCGCTTTCCACGCTGTGTCGATTGTGCTGTTGTTGCTCGCGCTGTAGCTGCACCAACGGCCGGAGCGGTCGTCGAACCAGCGCCAGTTGTTGCCGTTGGCCTGGAGATACTGTGGGGGCAAAAAGAAAACACCTGCCTGTTGTACCCACAAGGACGAACCGTGCCATGGGACAGTGGCAGCACTCCCAGGAGGCAAAGCCCAGAAGGACTGCCCAAACTGAGCTCCACGGCACCTGTTGAGTTTCTTTCCTGACTGTCATTCAGAGCTGCAGCTCTAAACTGCCTACTGGCTTTCACATT
>NW_015173237.1:90068-104822 GCF_001447785.1 Gekko japonicus | reverse complement strand
TGTGGATATGTTTACAGGTTTCGAAGCAATATTCCAAGCAAAGTATTTTGGAGAAAATGGCAAAAGAGACCTTAAAAGTTCATGCATGCCTCCTAGGGGATTGGAGGGAAGGAGGCTTTTGAGATCTGCCTCAAAGGCCCCGGTCTCGGTGCCCCACTCCAGTTTCACAGGAGATAAAAGCCGCTACCAGAGAAAGGGCTTTTTCAGTAGGGGCACCTTGTCTGTGGAAAGTGCTTCCCTTTGAGACTCATCTGGCACCTACACATTTCCACATTTTAATAACTCTCTGCGTGTCGTACGTATTTTCTTTTGTCCTTCCTGAACAGAAAAGCCGCTACCAGAGAAAGGGTTTTTCTCAGTAGGAGCACCTTGTCTGTGGAAAGTGCTTCCCCTTGAGACTCATCTGGCACCTACACTACCTCTCTTTTAGGCAACAGACCTAAAGGGTCCCGTTTACCCAGGCTTTAAATTACAGGGCCGATCTCGTAAGGCCATTTTTATAGCATGAGTTCAGCCTGAAAGCCATTAAATTTCATTTCAAGCTGCTTAGTGATTCAACAGTTTTATGCTCCAGTGGGGTTTCCAATACTGGGTTTTTAAATCAACAGCTTTTGAGTTTTTCATGTTTTTGTTTCCTTTCGAAAGCCGCCTCAGGCAGGCTCCCAAAATAGGTGGCGGCAGAAACATTTTCTAAGCACACAAATAAAATAAATACGGTGCTGCCCATACCAATTTCTGTCTCCCACACTTAAGGTTGCCAGATCTTGGCTGGGAAATACCTGAAGATTTGGGGGGTGGAGCCTAGAGAGGAAGGGGCTTGGAGAAATGAGGGACAGCAGCACGGCACTGTGCCACGGAGTCCACCCTTCAAAGCAGCCCATTCTCTCCAGAGGAACTGATGTGCCTGTAGTCTGGAGGTCAGTTGTAGAAGCAGAAGATCTCCAGGCCCCTCCTCCTGAAGGTCGGCAGCCACCCCCACCCCAGCCCTTCCCTGTGGCCAGGAATTTATCTTTGTCCTGCCGCTTTGGTGAGAGAGCCTGCACTTTGCACTCCCCCACACCCCAGAAGCACATACCTTGTTCATCTGGGCCCTCCTCTTGGAGGAGATGGCCGTCTTTTCATAGAAGTCAATCAGCAACAGTACCGGGGTGATCCACCTAAGAACACAAGGACATCAGAAGAGCCCTGCTGGGTCAGACCAGTGAGGGTCCACCTAGTCCAGCATCTTGCCTCACACAGTGGCCGACCAGTTCCTCTGGAGGGCCGACAACAGGGCAGAGAGGCTGAGGCCTTTCAAAGAACATCAGAAGAGCCCTGCTGGATCAGACCGGTGGTCCATCCAGTCCGGCATCCTGCCTCAGACAGGCGTCAACAACAGGGCATAAGAGGCCGACGCCTTCGTAGGAACATAAGAAGAGGCCGGCTGGATCAGACCGGTGGTGTAGCTAGTCCAGCATCCTGCCTCTCAGAGTGGCTGACCAGATCCTGTGGACGGCCGACAACAAGGCACAGAGGCCGAGGCCTTCATAAGAACGTCAGAAGACCCCTGCTGGATCAGACCAGTGGTCCATCTTGTCCAGCAACTTGTCTCACAAAGGGGCTAACTGGTTCCTCTGGACATAAGGCCTTCCCCTGATGTTTTCCAAACTGAAAAGTCCCAGAGACTCTTCAGCCTTTCCTCAGAGGGAAGGTGCTCCAGCCCCCTCATCCCCTGCTCTGGACCTTTCCCCCAGCTCTGCAATGTCCCTCTAGAGATAAACAGAAGGCAAGTCGATCAGGCGCCAGTAACAGACGTGGTGGCAGTCAAGGGGCAGAAGCTGCAGAGACAACCACAGAGACAGAGACAGAGAGACAGACAGAGACAGAGAGACAGAGAGACAGAGAGACAGAGACAGAGAGAGAGAGAGACAGAGAGAGAGACAGAGAGGTCAAGGGGCAGAAGCTGCAGAGACAACCACACCCGGCCGGAGAGAGAGAGAGAGAGCGCACAAAGACCTCCTGGCCTCATTGCTTTCCAGCCGGGCGAACAGATCTGCCTCCGGGCGAAGAGATCGGTCTTTCCAGCCGGGCGAAGGGATGTGCCACCAACCCAGCCGGTGCATTCTCTGTGACTGAACCAGGAGATACGGACACACGCTCTCACTCATTCACTGCACGGGCAGAACTGGAGTCTGCCATTAGGTGCTCTCTGGCTCGTTCTTCCCAAATGACCTCCCCCCCCCCCCCCGCCGCCCCCCCGCCCGACCCTCCTTTTTGGGCCGCACGCCTCGCTTACTTTGGTGTTTGCACTTCCTTCTGCTCCTTGGCGGCCTGCAGGCAGGGCTGCACCACTTCCAGAAGCTTGATCAAAATGTTGAGAATGTTACTGGACTCCACCACTCGCGCGCAAGGCAGTTTCAGCTCCTGCAGGGAGGCGAAAGCAGAGAGGTTGGTTCCCCGGCAGCAGTGGAAGGGATCGAGGGGTTAACTGATTTATCACACTAAACCGGGTATTTTCCGAGTCTGTGGGCACAGCTGCAAAACGGCTGCCAAAGGAAGCGGAGCCAGCCACAAAAATGGCTGCTGCGTCTTTGTGCTGTGGTGGCAGCTGTCACAAAAGCGACATTTCAAAAATATCTGCACGGTCTAACAAAACTCCGATGGCCAGTTAGAAGCCTTGCTTGGCAAAGGCCTCATCTGGCCCTACCCACTTTCTAAAAACACCTGGCAGGCACCAGGAAAGGCAGTGGCGGGCACCCACGTTGGGGACCCCCCTGCACTAAACACTTAGGCCAAAGTTAAAGTCGTTATCATGGTATCGTGAGCAAACAAAACTTCCAAGGCATTTAAAAAAAATCCATCCTCATCTGGCCCTACCCACTTTCTAAAAACACCTGGCAGACACCAGGAAAGGGAGTGGCCGGCACCCAGGTGCCCACGGGCACCACGTTGGGGACCCCTGCACTAAACACTTAGGCCAAAGTTAAAGTTGTTATCATGGTATCGCGAGTAAACAAAACTTCAAGGCATTTTTTTAAAAAATCATACTTTAAAAACTCCAGCTTTATTGCCCTTTCACGCATAATTTAACCACTACATCAAGCTGGCTCTCTTAAGAGTTGAAGCGGACAACATTTTTCAAAACCCAGAAGCCCAAATCAGGGTTCCTATTCCCTCTCTTTTATTGTATTTCAGGTACTCAAGAACCGTCTCTGAAGACCTTTTTAAACCGAACCTTTTAATGTCTCTTAAGAGACTGATGCGGGTGCTGGGGGGGGGGGGGGGGGGATCGGCTCCTCTACCACAGGACAAAGGCTTTATTATAGTACAAAGCTGTCCTGTCAGAGTTTTAATTACAGAACGCAGAGTACTATGGGGGCTGACTTAACCACAGCAGTTCCAAAGCTGTTTTTAAAGTGTTCAAAGCACAGGAGCAGCTAAACTGTCTGGGCTCAATACCTGCCACAAGTCCGCCGCAGTACAGAAAAGCTACAGGGTGTGGGGAACAAATTCAACTTCTTAAGAATCTCAGCTCATTAAAAAAAAACAAGACTGAGAACACACCCCTGGCCCTTCTGGCTGCAAATGTATCGCAGCTGCCAAGTGTACAAGCTTTGCTTGCTGAAATCTCAGAAATAAGAGCAATCACTCTGATTTTTATGGGCAGCGGCGGGGTTTTAGTACCCCCCCCCACTACCAAATGCAGAAGTTGAGCAAAAACTAGCCAGAAATTTTCAGAACTGTGTACATTAAGCAGAATTGGTTTCTCCCTCTTACTTCACAGTGTTACAAGACAAAAAATGGGATATGCCATGCAGGCCCGTGAACAGGATTTTGTGGCTTGTGGGGCAAATTTTTTCCTGGTGGGGCTGAAGTTCTCAGTGCAGAAAGAAAAGCCATTTAACTGATAGAAAGCTGTGACCAGGGTAGATCTCGTAAACTGCAAGTGTCAACCCACTTTAGATGACAGTTCTCAGCTGCTGCAAGTTAATCACTTCCGCCAGCCTAAGCAACAATTCTGATCACAAGTCGGCAGGTGGGGGTGATGACTTCTAGAGCCAAGGAAGCTAACGGGCAGAAACACTCTCTTAAAGGAGACCAGTTTCTGGACACAGAAGGGATCCTAGAGGTCACCTACTCCAACCCACTTGCTCGGCGCCGGAATTAGTCAACTACAGCACCCCTCTCCCTGCTTAAAGGAGCGCACACCTTTAAAAAATGTCTTTAAATGATTGAAAAAAAGCACAGGATAAATTCTTGTGGGACTGTCCCTTTAAGAACAGGGGCAGAGCCCCCCAAAAGCCCCACCATAGTTAAAAGCCTGGCGCCATGTCTTCCTTGAGGGAAGAGGATATAAAATTCATCACTGCCTCGTGACCTTCAGTGGGAAACAAGCTGCCCACAGAAGCAGCCACAGAAGTCACCTGGTGGCTCTAGCATCTAACAGTTAAAAATAAGGACTCGGTAGGAAATCGACTGAACCGACTGGGTTGTTGACTCTTCCAAGGGCAGTCGCTTAAGTCACTGGTTCAAGCGCAACAGCCTCTTCGTCCCCTTCTCCCCAGCTATGGATCACTGTACTAGCTGTTGCGGAGGACACGGTTGGCCTCCCGCCTCACCTCAAAGAGCAAAGTGAGCAGCAGGATGCGTGTGGCCAGGTTGGAGGCCTGGGGCAAGGTGGCCATCTGGCTGATCCACTCGGAGACGGTCTTGGTGTCGCTGGTGGTCAGGGGCAACGCGGCTTTGATGAGCACGTCGGCCGCTTCCCACACCTGCCAAAGAAAAGGGCATCAGTGGAACACAGATCTTAAGAGCAGCTAGAATTGTATTTGCTAGAAAATGGAAAGACAGTAAAGTTCCAACTAAAGAAGAATTTATTCTTAAGTTACTGGATATTGCAGAGATGGAAAAATTAACTTTCATTATTGAAGAGAAAAGTTTGGAGATTTATGAAAATTATTGGCCTTGTTTCCATAAATGGATGAAAGAAATCTAATTTCGGTTTAACATATTGAACTAAGCTTGTTCGGCATGTATAATTTAACAGTGGTATAAATATAGTTATTTTGCGTGTACTATGAAGACCTCCGTAAATATGTATCTATGATTTAAGGACGATGTACATTTATTTGGAAAATCAATTAAAAAAAATTTAAAAAGTTAAAAAAAAGAAGAACCCAGAAGTTAAGCCTGTCCCAATCAACACTCCCAATCCATTACAAGACCTCCAGGGAGACAAAAGCATCAGGAAATATCTAGTGAAAGTACCAAGGAGCGTATGGACACTAGACCCTGCACCCAGTGGGGCAGAAGGAAGCTTTCTTCTTCAGAGATGCCGAGCGCAGCAAGAAGAGCTACACTTGACTGCTCTGAACCCTCTGGCGCCTCAGCCTTGCTTGTGCTCCGTTTGTGCAAAAATCTTTCCAGATAGCACAACCACTCAACACTGTGGCTAGTGAACACACGCTTATCATCCGAGGGCCATTTCAAATGTGGTCTTCTTGTCCCATCAGGATAGAAAATCCCGCACAATACTTTGCCTGATGGACAGATATGAGTCTACTTCCCCACCCTTCGTGAGGGTCACTGTGGCTTCTGTCTTCTACCTTGTGCACGCAATTTATTCTTTTCACTTTATTAACTTGATTTACATAATTGATAGTTCACCTTTCTCACAGGGACTCAAGTCGGATTACAGAGCGAGTCAGTATGGTCAACAAAATGGGACATTCCTTAACCAACGCATTAGGAATCTCTGGAACCACCAGAAAGAAAACAAACCCATGGCGTATGTAGGAACATGACAGACAGATCAAGATGGCAGATCTTAAGAGCAGCTAGAATTGTATTTGCTAGAAAATGGAAAGACAGTAAAGTTCCAACTAAAGAAGAATTTATTCTTAAGTTACTGGATATTGCAGAGATGGAAAAATTAACTTTCATTATTGAAGAGAAAAGTTTGGAGATTTATGAAAATTATTGGCCTCGTTTCTATAAATGGATGAAATAAATCTAATTTCGGTTTAACATATTGAACTAAGCTTGTTTGGCATGTATAATTTAATAGTGGCATAAATATAGTCATTTTGCGTGTACTATGAAGACCTCCGTAAATATGTATCTATGATTTAAGGACGATGTACATTTATTTGGAAAATCAATTAAAAAAAATTTAAAAAGTTAAAAAAAAGAAGAACCCAGAAGTTAAGCCTGTCCCAATCAACACTCCCAATCCATTACAAGACCTCCAGGGAGACAAAAGCATCAGGAAATATCTAGTGAAAGTACCAAGGAGCGTATGGACACTAGACCCTGCACCCAGTGGGGCAGAAGGAAGCTTTCTTCTTCAGAGATGCCGAGCGCAGCAAGAAGAGCTACACTTGACTGCTCTGAACCCTCCGGCGCCTCAGCCTTGCTTGCGCTCTGTTTGTGCAAAAATCTTTTCAGATAGCACAACCACTCAACACTGTGCTAGTGAACACACGCTTATCATCCGAGGGCCATTTCAAATGTGGTCTTCTTGTCCCATCAGGATAGAAAATCCCGCACAATACTTTGCCTGATGGACAGATATGAGTCTACTTCCCCACCCTTCGTGAGGGTCACTGTGGCTTCTGTCTTCTACCTTGGGCACGCAATTTATTCTTTTCACTTTATTTACATAATTTATAGTCCGCCTTTCTCACAGGGACTCAAGTCGGATTACAGAGCGAGTCAGTACGGTCAACAAAATGGGACGTTCCTTAACCAACGCATTAGGAATTTCTGGAACTACCAGAAAGAAAACTAACCCATGGCGTAAGTAGGAACATGACAGACAGATCAAGATGGGTAGCTGTGGTACTCTGTCTTTTCTAATAGTAACAGGACACATGGAGTGGTACAGAAATTAAATAACAGTATCCCACTTACAATAAGCTGCACACAGCAGTACAGACCACGAGTCCCAATCATTTATCCAAGTAAATTCATGAACCGTTTTGTACAGTGCAGCCCTAGTACCTGCACAGAAAAGCCACACAAAGAAGAGACACGGTTGTCTCTCATGTGCAGCTATGCACTTCCTTTTCCTCTCATGGAAGTCACATGGAGCAAGTGCTGACCAGTCCCTGAGGGCTGCCATCCAGACCGTACACAGCTCCAGTTATCGGAACTCATTCCCTTCCTGGGTCCTCAAAGCCCACGCGCCAACTCCATTCTAAGTTTGTAGCTGACAAGCACAGGAGCTTTTTGACAACTCACAGCTAGGCTAGTCTCTCCTACACCAGAATACCGAATCATAGAGTTGGAAAAGGACCTCCAGGGTCATCTAGTCCAACCCCCTGCACGATGCAGGGAATCCAGAAAGACCTCCCTCCCCCCCACACACACCCAGTGACCCCTGCTCCATGCCCAGAAGATGGCAAAAGAACCCCTCCAGGATGCCAAGCCAAAACGGCCTAGAGAAAAATGGCTGCCTGACCCCAGAGTGGCAATCAGCATTTCCTTGGGCGTGTAAGAAAGGGTCACGAGAACTAATAAGCACTGAGGCAACCCTTCCTGCCCTCCCTCTCATAATCTGCCTAAGTTCACAGAACCAGTGCGAAAGAAAGCAGCTGTATACACGCACTAAAGAAAAACTGCAAATATGTGATTTCAATATTATATTGTAACAGAAGTACAACAATCAAAGCTCGATACCTCATATACTTTGAAGGAAAAAAAGGAGGTCCAAAAAAACTGAAGTTGACAAAATCCTCCTTGACGAAATTCTCCTCAAATCCGACCTCAGTTTTTCGGACCTCCTTTTTTTCACATGCATATGAGGTATCGAGCTTTGATTGCTGTACTTCTGTTACGGTGTAATATTGAAATCACATATTTGCAAATTTTCTTTAGCGCATGTATACAGCTTCTTTCTATGTCGCACTCAGTTCATAGGATCAGCATCGCTGTCCGATGGCCATCTTAGACTCTGTTTGAAAACCTCCTAAAGAAGGAGAGCCCGCCACCGCCTGGGGAAGCCTGTCCCACTGAGGAACCCCTCTGACTGTCAGGAAGTTCTTCCTCATGTTTAGCCGAAAACTCTGCTGATTTAATTTCAACCCGTTGGTTCTGGTCCGACCTTCTGGGGCAACAGGAAACAACTCCGTACCACCCCCTCTACGACAGGCCCTTCGAGCACTTGAAGATGGTGATCCTATCGCCTCACAGTCGTCTCCTCCCCAAGCGAAACCACAACATGCCACATTATCTCACAATGCTAACGGCAAAAGGGGACAAACGCCAGCGCAGGAACCGAGCGGGCTGCCCGGACGCTTCTCCTGAGGGAGAGCAGGTGTGGCCTGACCTGATTGACCACTTGCTTGAGGATCATGTCTCTGTAGTCGGCTCCGTTGCGCTTGATGGCCGTCATGATGAGGTCGCAGACCCGGTACACGGTGTCCGGCAGCTCGTCCAGCAGGTGGAAGCAGCCGGGCAGCATGGTGTCGGTGAAGTTGTGCAGCTCCTCTTGCTCCAGCGGTTCGGCGTCCTGGAACTTCTCCAGGCACTTGGCTTCCTCCTCCTCCTGCTTCTCCCGGGCCTTGCGCTCCTCTTCCTCCTTCCGACAAGCGGCTTCCTAGGGGACCGAAGCATCTGGTAAGGTGGGGCGGCCTCCACGAGAGGTGAATCTACACAAGGGCCTTAAAGCCGCCGTTTTTTGCCATCTGCTCCTCTACCCATCACCTTTGGGCTTGTTGTTACTTATTTATTTGACTGTGGACAGGCTCGGGGTGGTTCACAACAATCTCAATACGATACCATTAAAACAACAATTAAATTACAATTAAAACAATTATGACCTAGCAACACTCTAATCTCAGGCCACAGCCCCCCCCCGGGGGGGGGGCTTCCTCTGTGTCACTGCAAACAAACTGCATAAAGTGGCCCAAGGGACATCCATTTAGCCTCGACTAGAACTGGGGCTTTCTTTGCCCTGGCCCGGGCCTGGTGGAACATGCTCCTGCGTCAGACCAGCCCCCCCCCGCAGGACCTTTCATCGTTCTGCAGGGCCTGTAAAATGGAGCTGTTCCGTCAGGCCTCTGGTTGAGGCGGTGGGCGCCTAGCAAAAGAGTCGGCCTCCCCTGCTGAAGACACCACTCCCACGCGGCCCGGATTAAACACACTCACGAGTCCAGCAGCACCAGGATTGGAGACTGTGCGATAACTGGTGCCATCTGTTTTAAACTATTCGTTTTAATGTTTTAATTATTTATCACCATGTTTTTTGTGATACCAAATGGCTTAAAATCATCTGTTGTGATCTGCCCTGAGCCCGTTTGCAGGGAGGGTGGAATATAAATGGGGGGGGGAGTGCTGGGGGGGGGGCAACGCTCCCCCTAAGCTGTGGAGTCTTGTGAGCCAAAAGTCTACTTTGTGAGCTACTGGCACTAACGTTGTGAGCGAGCGATTTGGCTACCGCATAAATTAGTTGTTGGATGGATTACCTCTGGGGATTCCGCTCTCTGATCCATGGGGATGTCCTGTCCCAGGGACATGGCAATTGCCCTCATCATCTGGTCTTCTTCAGACATGCTCAGATCCTGCAGCGCAACCCAGAAACAACTCCGTAAGGACCCTAAACTCTAGCTGAAGGGGAGGCTGGACAGTTTGGCCCAAACCACAAGTGGAAACGGGGCGAGTCCCCTGGTTGGATACACGCTTCGGAAAAATCCTGACACCCGAGTGCATCGCACCAGGGAACTTTGTTTTCCTCCCCAAGGGAACAGCTCCCCAAGATCGGGACGCGGGAGGAACCACCCACTCTTGCTAAGAAGTAAAGGTTTAGCCTTACTCTCACAACCCCACCCATGAGCGGGGGAGGGTGGGTCAGCAGGTATTCCGTGGCTTGTTCCATGGTGCTGGTGTTCAACAGAGCCTCCATGGCATGCTCCCGAGTGAAGCCCATGTCCATCAACTGAAAAGGCAAAGGCATAAGCGTGTTAAGGGTTCAGCAATGCAAGATGAGGCCCCGGCTCGGGGGGGTCTGCCTCATCCTTGGATGGGAGGGGCCTTGGGACCAGAGTGCCACTTCTGTGGAGCACTGAAAGCAATTAAGTCAGAAGAACATCAGAAGAGACTTGCTGGATCAGACTTGTGAAGCATCCTACCTCACAGAGTGGCCAACCAGCCCAGTGTCCCATCTCAGACAGAGGCCAACCAGTTCCTCAGGAGGGCCAACAACAGGGCAGAGAGGCCGAGGCCTTCCCCTGATAAGAACACTAGAAGAGCCCTTCTGGATCAGACCAGTGGTCCATCTAGTCCAGAATCCTGTCTCACACAATGGCCAACAACATAACTTAGAGGCCAAGGCCTTCCCTTGACGTTGGCTCCTGGCTCTGGGATTCAGAGGCTTAGTGCCTCTGAATGTGGAGATTCCTCATAGCCACCATGGCTAGTAGCCATTGATAGACTTTTCCTCCATGAATCTATCTAATCCCCTGTTAAAGCTGTTTATTCCTGTGGCCTTCGCTACATCCTCCGGCAGCAAACTCCGCATTTTAATCGCTTGCTGTCAATGTCCCCCGAAGCTGTGGAGTCTTGTGAGCAAAAGCTCTACATTGTGAGCTACTGACATTACGGTTGTGAGCGAGTGATTTGGCTCCTGTATAAATTAGTCTGCTCTTGAGCCATCCCTTCCTGAGCTGAGACAAAAAATGTGTGAGCCGGTGGCGGAAAAAACTGTGAGCTGGCTCACACTAACTCAGCTTAGAGGGAACACTGCTCGCTGTGTAAAGAGGGTTAATTCCTTTTGTCCATCCTGAACCTACTGCCCATCAGCTTCACTGGGTCAGTTCTAGTATTTTGGGAGAGGGAGGAAAAGTTCTCTTCGCCAACTCTCTCCAGCCCGTGCATAATTACATAAACCTCTCCCATTGCCCCCACCCCCCAAAATCGTCTCTTTTCTAAACTGGAAAATCCCGGACTTTCCAGCCTTTCACAGGGAAGGTACTCCGACCCTCTTAATCATCTTGGTGACTCTCTTCTGTACTTTTCCCAGCTCTGCAATATCCTTTCGGAGACACGGTGGCCAGAGCGCCTACCTGCTGCAGCTGCTGTTGGTTCACCTGAGGCTCCCTCCGGGCCCCGCCCTCCTCCTGCCCAGCTTCTTCCTCGTTGCGAGTTCCCTCTTTCTCCTTTCCGAGGCGCTCGCGGATGACGGGCTCCCCACGCAGGATGTGGCACAGGATGGCCAACATGGACTCCGCCATACGGCCTCCGTAGACCTTCAGAGGCTTGCGGTTCCACAGGTTTTTGATGCACGTGAAGGCCGCCTGCAGAGCAGAGAGAGTGAGTTTGGAAGATGAATTTGTACGAGTGACAGGCTGGCAAAGGGGTGCATCTTTTAGACGCATGAGTTAGAAGAGGTCCCCAATATGCTACCTTCTGCTTCAAATAACCGTGTGTTTGTTTCCCCCACCCCCGTATTTTTGCATTTGTGTATATGCGTGTGCGTGGGCCCATGCCTGGAAGTCATGGTGACCTCTGGCAACTCCGACTGGGGGCATGGAGGATCTTCGGAGAAGTGGGTTGAGAGCCTCTGCCTCCCAGCCCTGGTATTCCCTAGAGATCTCCCATCCAAATACTTGCCAGGGTCAGCCTCGCTTAGTTTCTGAGATCTGACTAGATTGGGCTTGCCTGGGCTATCCAGGTCAGGGCTGCTTTGGATCAATGTTTTGACTGCACAAAGACCTGTTTACGAGTCTAAAACACTAGTGATGAACTATTTCCCATCAACTACCAGACAGCTTACGGAAATCCTGTAGGATTTTTTCAAGGCAAGAAGAGGAGGAGGAGGAGATTGGATTTATACCCTGCCCTTCACTACCCAAAGGAGTCTCCGAGCGGCTTACAACCTCCTTCCCCTCCCCCTCCCCACAACAGACACCTTATGAGGTAGGTGGGGCTGAGAGAGCTCTGACAGAAACTGCCCTTTTTCAAGAACAGCTGTGACAGAACTATGGCTTGCCCAAGGTCATCCAGCAGGTGCAAGTGGAGGAGTGGGGAATCAAACCCAGTTCTCCCAGATTAGAGTCCGCACACTTAATCACTCCACCAAACTGGTGAACAGAGGTGGTTTGCCATCGCCTGCATCTATGACACGCCCCTGGCATTCCCTGGCAGTCTCCCACCCAAATACTGATCACAACCAACCTTTGCTCAGCTTCCAAGATCTGATGAGAATAGGGCAAGCCTGGGCCACCCAGGTCAAGGCAAGAAATTGACACAGGTGATTTGCCATTGACCCTGGGCTTACTTACTGGTCCCTCATCCAAACGCTAACCAGGGCCGACCCTGCTTAGCTTCAGGGATCTGACGAGATTGGGCTAGCCTGGGCTATCCAGGTCAGGGCTATTTATGTAGCACAGGGGCCCTCAACCTTTTCGACCCGGTGGGCACACTTTGAATGCTGACCCCGCTGGATGGGCAGAGCCACTAAATGGCCACCTGAAAAGCCCAAATGCAGGGGACGAGAGGGATTTTTTTTTTATTAATGGAAGGTTTCTTTCACTTACCGTGAATCTTCCTTTCTCGGTGGTTCTTCGTGGGACATTCCTCGCGTCCGAGTTTGGTTCTAGTTAGAAATTCAGTTTCCTTCATTGTGCCCTTTTTTGTTTAAAGGGGCTGTTGTCAGTCTCTGTTTTTGGGGAGATGTTGTCTTCTTTCTAGTACTTCCTCCTCTTTCAAGCATTTGATCCAGGCGGGGAGGGGGCTTATCCCCTTGGAGGCTGTCCAGTTATCTTCAAGCCCGAAATACCCCCCCCCCCGGAAAAGTACTAGAAAGAAGACAACATCTCCCCACAAACAGAGAGACAAACAGCCCCTTTAAACAAAAAAGGGCACAATGAAGGAAACTGAGTTTCTAACTAGAACCAAACTCGGACGCGGGGAATGTCCCATGAAGAACCACTGGAGAAATGCACTGGAAAAGACGAGTCAGAAAGAGAGAGAGAGAGAAAAAACAATGCTGTACTGGCAAGCTATCGCTGAAGTGTTTATTTTTAATCTTTACAGCCAATCAAATCTCAGATGGGCAATCAGAAGCCCTACTGGGGCAGGAGCCGACCTGGCCCCACCCACTTTCTGAAGACACTGGGCAGAGAACCAGGAGAGCCGCCGACAGGCACCATGACGAAACACCCCCCCCCCCGTGCACCACTTTGGGGATCCCTGACGTAGCACATCAGAAAGTGTTCAAAGTCTGTTGCGAGGATTACGAAGAACTGAACGTGAGTCGTTTGCGTGTCTCCAGATTCCTGCCTGGACACGTCATCTCGATCTAGCCACGTTAACACCCGTGGCCCACGGGGCACCCCACTGACCTACGCATTTCCCCTTGCGCACCGTGCCTTGCGTAGCTGAAAAGGGGACGAGCCCTGGCCGCTCACCTTCTGGGTCACCACAAGGAAACGCAGAGCACTGAACTGCAGGTAGTTCTGCCCACCTGGCAGCTTGGCAGGCAAGGAGTGGGGCGACTCCAGCACGGTGGTGGGATTCACCATTTTTTCCACCAGCATAAGCCAGGCGTCCAGAAACTCTCCGGTGCCGTCGGGCAAGTCCGGATGCTCCAGCCCCTCGGCGACGGGGACTCTGCCGCCCATGGAGAGGGCCCAGTTGAAAGTCCTGTGGGGCGGGGGGGAGAAGGATGGATTAAGCACCACACGAGCGAAGCTCTAAAACAATCCGTTCTGGGCAATAGCCTTAGCTCTCCACCCTAGAACCCATTTCTTGTCTGTTGAATGCAGACACACACACCCCGCCCAATTTTCAGCCTCTAAGACTAAAGACAATAAGGAGCACAACGGATACGTGCTTGGTGTCTTGGGCCAGCTTGACCAGCCTGTGAGTGGGATTTGGACTTGGGTCTCCCAGACAGTAGTCTGACACTCTTAACCTCTATACCACACTGGCTCTTTAAGTAGTCATTAGAAAACAGCAAGGAAAAAGGCAACACCCAGAGCTTTCTGGCAGGACCCTAAAGCCTTAGCTCTCCACCCTAGAACCCATTGCTTGTCTGTTGAATGCAGAAACACCCCCCACCCAATTTTCAGCCTCTAAGACTAAAGACGATAAGGAGCACAACGGATACGTGCATGGTGTCTTGGGCCAGCTTGACCAGCCTGAGTCCAGTGTGGCTGAAGACTCCTCAAGAGTCCAGGAGCCACACGCAGACAGCTCTGAACCAGGAACAGCTGGTGAATCAGATACAGGAGGCTCCAGATTCATCGCCAGCAGCTGACCTAGCTCTGAAGCAGTTGATGAAGCAGCGCTGCAGGAAACGTAGCCCACCAGGCTCCTCCTCGTTAACTGAACAGAGAAGGGAAAAGCTCCGACAAGACCTGAGGGCACACAGACAGAGTGCGGCGCCTCGTGGCTCGACGACAGCTGCTTGATGACAGCAGTTCTGAGTAAGTGCAAGAGCACCTCCAGGCAGATGGCTGTAATCAGGCTTTTAAAGGAATGCCTATATAAATCAGACCTGGAGAACTGTGGATTGTGGGAGCAACTCGTCACCCCCTCCCCTGAGTTTTGCGGCCACAACTCCAGAGGCTGCCTGCCCCCTGTCACCTGACCGTCGGCTCTGCTTTTCGGACCTGCCCCGAACCTTGCTGATCAATGACCTCGATACGGCCTTGACTCTGCTTTCCGGAACAACCCATGGACTCCGACTGTTGCTAAACCGGTATTTGATCTCTGGACTGGACTCTTGAGTATGATCTATAGTTCTGTTGCCTTGGTCCGCCTGTGTTCCAG